>NC_092751.1:5031573-5331573 GCF_047496795.1 Chiloscyllium punctatum
GGGGATTCCAGGGTCAGACTTTAGTATTACAATTGCATGGTAGGGAAGGCCTAAGTAGGCCTCCAGCCCCCGGGGTCCAGGCTATGGTGTCAGTTGTCCGTGATCCCATCACCCCTGGACGAGATTGTGGGCATAATCGGTGCAATCCGCTTTATCTGACCATAAAGAACTTGGAAAAGAACGAGGTGAGCCTTAATAGAACAATACTGGGTATTAGAGTTGGGGGCCAGGCAGGATGGGGGGGGATGCAGCTGTGCTGCACGTATATCACGGTCATTGAAGTCTGGGGGCTCATCCACCACTGGTAAGCAGGAAAAGATTAGAATAATTGAGACAACGGATTTGGAAAAGACCTTTGAAATAGAAACAGGATACGGGGAGGCGAATGCCTGGATGGAATGGGTCAAATATACTGTGAGGAGCATGAAAAAGAGTGATTGCTACGCATGCACGAGTGCCCGCCCTAACCCTCAGGTGGTCCCATTCCCGCTGGGATGGGAGAAACACCCACGAGCCATGGACTGCATGATAAGGCTGTACCAGGACCGAGAGGCCTGGAACGACTCCACTTGTCGACCTTTGAGTTTGAAGTTTCCACCCGTCAGGTCTGAGGGGGCGCCCCGCCCGCCATCATTCTCAGGGGTAACGGGTACGCACCAGGCCTGCGTCTCTCGGACGGGACTACAGTGGGACGACGATGTGGGGACATTTGACAAGTGCAGCGGATCAATCCGGCTGGTCAATGAAACTACCGGGGGCGGGAATTACTCCCACATTCATGTACCTAGGGCAGACCTCTGGTGGTACTGTGGTGGGAGGGTTCTGCAACCGACCCTGCCCCAAAAATGGACGGGCACTTGTGCGATCGTTCAATTGGCCATCCCATTCACCCTGGTATTCGAAAAACAAGAGCAACCCCGTTCTAGTGGAAGAACTGAGAGAGCTTTGGAGACCTCTTTTGATGATAACATATATTTAGATGCCATAGGGGTCCCCAGGGGTGTTCCTGACGAATACAAGGCTAGGAATCAGATAGCGGCGGGTTTTGAGTCGTCACTGTTCTGGTGGGTGACCATCAATAAGAATGTGGATTGGATTAATTATATTTACTACAATCAGCAGAGGTTCATTAATTATACCCGGGATGCAGTGAAAGGAATAGCAGAACAACTGGACGCCACTAGTCGGATGGCGTGGGAAAATAGGTTGGCCTTAGACATGATGTTGGCAGAGAAGGGGGGTGTTTGTGTCATGAGAGGCACTCAGTGCTGCACTTTCATCCCCAACAACACAGCCCCTGATGGGTCCATCACCCGCGCCCTGGATGGACTCACCACATTGGCGGACGAACTGGCCGAAAACTCGGGCATCGACTCTGGCCTCACGGACTGGTTGGCAGCTTGGTTCGGAAAATGGACGGGGGTGGTCGTTCCCTTTCTTGTCTCATGTATAGTGGTGGCAGGGGTACTCACTGCCCTTGGGTGTTGCGTTATTCCCTGTGTCCGGGGATTAACTCAACGACTGATCGAAACCGCCCTTACTAAGAAGGATGTTCCCTATGGGCAGGTTGAACGAATAAATCTCGAGATGGAACAACGTGAATCCCTCTTGGGCGGGGGTAGTATTAGAGAAGGGCAGTTTGATGAACAAGCTCGGGAGTTATTAAATGCCCTGGAGAAGAAACTTACAGTTGAAAAATTACAGGCCGTAAGAAAAGACACGGGGGATTTGTAGGGGGTAGTGTAATTTTTAAACGGTTAGCTGCCTTTTAGTCTTTTCTACCTCATAGTAAACACAAGCAGACACTCAACTGTTGCCGGACCTCCCCCACGTTTATATGAATGAAACAGTTGTAACAGCTTTCCTCGATAGTTGAGAGGCCGCCCTTAACCACAGTTGTACAACATCATCCATATAAGGGAAGAATGGGAAGCTCAAACACTGATTGGCCAAGTGAATGATAAAAGAATCCCAGGCACCAGAACCCAAATAAGGAAAACAGTGGGGAATCCGAGCACTCGTTGGTCAAGACAGCAGTAGTAAACCCAGCCCACATATACATGTATATAATGTGTGGAGATTACTATGCTTGTGTGTGTGTACCTTTGGGAACAGCACCCGACTTTGCAAAGTTGAATGAAAAGTTTTGGACTGACTCCTCCGTGTCTTTGTTCCTGGGAAGGGAAATAAAAAGTGCCGTAGATGGGGCTGGACAGCCACTTATCTCGCACAAGGATAAGATGTACATGCATTCGGAAAACAAGGTTTGATTAGGAATAGTAAGCATGGCTTTTTGAGTGGAAGTTCATGCCTGAAGAATTTGGTAAATTTCTTTGATGACGTGACCAGAAAGGTTGACTAGTGCGGGCCAGTAGACGTCCAAATGTGTGGTGCTGGACAAGAACAGCAGATCAGGCAGCATTGGAGGGGAAGGAAAATCGATGTTTTGGCCTATCCCTATCATCAGGAATGTCCAAGGTTTCGATACTCCTGCTTCTTGAATGCTGCCTGACCAGCTAGGCATTTCCAGTGCCACACTTTGCAACTCTGATCTCCAGCATCTGCAGTGTTCACTTTCTCCAAGGGTGGTAGATCTGGTCAATATGGATTTCAGTTACACCAGAACAGGATAAGGCTTTTCAGCCCCTGGAGTATGATATACAGTTACAGGAGGAGGCCAATCAGACCTCAAGGCAATAGAACTAGACCCATTCTAGATCATGCAGCAACATGTTCAGGCTATTCAGCTACTTGAAATCAATAACACAGGAAATGGAAGAGGCAACAAAATGACTGGCCTATGGGGTACACTGGAATAACACCAGGCTATATAGCCTGTAAAGCCTTCAATAAGGTCAGGGCTGATCTCTCCCGGCATTAATTCCTCTTCTCTGCCCAATTCTTTGTAGCCCTCAACTCCCTGATGTGTCAAGATCCATTAACACCATTCTGCTCCCCCAAACTTTCAGAGATGTAGCTGTCTGAGATAGAGAGGCCAGAATAGTCACTACCCTCTGAGAGAAGGAAACAGTCCCCACGGATCTACCTTGACCTTTGACATGAATAAAATATATGAGCACAGTATCAGAGTGACTGGCCCTGACATCACGGCAGGGTGTGACTGAGGAATGTGTCAAGGAGACTGAATAACATTGAACCTAATGGGAATCAGTTGTAAACTCCCAAGTGGTTGGGCCATTCAGGACACCATGTGGCTGGTGCAGATCAATCCTCTCAGTCCCTAGATATCGATGTTGGCGATCTTCAGGGTAGCGTCCTCGGCACAAACATCTTCAGCTGGTTCATCAACGTCTTACCCTCCGTCATTAAATCAGAAGTGAGAATGCTCAGAAAATATCGCATAAAGCATCAAAACCTGGTCAACGTTCAAGCTCATGCTATTAACGTCTAGGTAACATTAATGTAACAGTACTACTGGACCCTGAACATTTCCAAAGAACTAAAAAAGAGCAGGTCATTCTGTATCTCAAGCTGGTGTCACAGAAATGTGAGAACACCATTCAGCCCATTGAAGCTATTGGATAAGAAGAGGCACAGCCCATTTACTATCTCTTAGCTATTGCACAAGAAGAGTTTTTTAAAAACTACAAATGTTGGAATGCAGGAGACTGGAAGAACGCAACAGGCCAGGCAGCATCAGGAGAAGAAGTCCAATCCTTGGGCATAAGCTTTCTTCATGACTGGGGTGGGGATAACGGTGTGTACAGATAAATAGTCGAGGTGCAAGAGTAGGAGGAGGCGGTGTGGTGAGGTGGGAAACACAGGTAGAGGGTACCACCGGGTTGGTCAATGGGAGGAATGAATCCAGGTGACAGTTGGAAGATGGGTTGATCAGAGGAAAGGAAGGAGGAGAGGCTGGGAAGGGAGTCGGGGTATTGGAAGGGAGGTTACTAGAAATTGGAAAAGTCAATGTTGAGTCTCCGGGCTGTAGGCTGCACCGGTGGAATATGAAGTGTTGTTCCTCCAGTTTGTGCTTTGGTTCGTTGTGGCAATGGAGGAGGTCAAGGATGACCATGTCGGAAATGGAGTGGGAGGGGGAATTGCAATCGGAGGTGATTGGGAGGTCAAATCTGCCCTTACTGGCCCAGCTGAGATGCTCAGCAAAGCATTCCATTTAGCTTACATTTGGTCTCCCTGATATAGAGAAGACCACATCAGTAGCACCAGATACAGTTAACGAGGTTGGATCCCATCTCCTGACACATCTTCCACAAGGACAAATCACTTCGCCAATTTTGGTTCGTGCCACACTCCCCACCAAACCCGCCAAGCCCCACTGGCATCTGACCCTGCAGATGAAAAAAATGCATCACCTGCTGGCACACCGCCTCCCTCATCTCATCCAAGACCCCAAACAGTCCTTCCACGTGAAACAGAGGTCACCTGCCTCTCCTTCAACCTAGTTTACTGCATTAGGTTCACCTGATGTGGTCTTCTCTACATCGGGGAGAGCAACGTAAACTAAGGGCTCATTTCGCCGAGCATCAAGACCGGGCCCACAGCAGCCGACCTGAGCTCCCAGTCACCACCCATTTCGCTTCCCCTTCCCAATTCCTTTCCAACGTGACCTCCTTGGCCTCCTCTGTTGCCACAGTGAGTCAGACCGCAAATTGGATGAACAACATCTTACCTTCTGCCTGGTTAGCCTACAACCTGGAGGACTCAACATTGGGTTCTCCAATTTGGAATAACCTTCCCAACCATGGCCCTACTCCCTTTCCAGTACCGCCTTCTCCCTTCCATCTCACCAAATGACCCCACCTTCTAGCTCCCAACCGGATTCATCCCTCCCATCGACCAACCAGGTTGCACCCACCACTTGTGTCCACCTATCTGCAACTTAACCATCCTGCTGCTCTCCCCACCCCAACCACTCCATCCCCTCTTTATCTGCAGTTCCCCCTTCCCCCACTCGCAGTCCTGAAGAACGGGTATACTTGAAGTGTTGACTTCTCCACCTCCTGATGCGGCCTGGCTTGCTGTTTCTTCCAGCCTCCTGTTTGTTTAATGTTACACAGGGAGGTAAGGAATCTAGTCAGCACAACACGCAGGTAAGCAGCTACCACGCGTCACCCAATAGTGGACCTCTTCCCTGGAACGAGGAAGAGGACATTCAACTACCCGAGACATTGACAAATGAACAGAAGAAGCCATTCAGCCCATCCAAATTGTTACACTAAAATAGGAGGATGTAATTGATGCTGCAACATTACAAACTAATGAAGCAGATGCTGCACAGACAGATTGCTCCATGTTGTGCCTCCTGGCTCCTTTGCTAATGTTTCACGCGTGTTATATTAACATGGTTTGCTGATGGTAAGAAGGCACACCGAATGGTTCGTGGCACATCTCAAGGAGGCATCTTCCATCTCCGAGAAGACAGGGCTAGTCTTCTGTATGGATGTCAGAAGCTTTTGAGAATGACCAACCCTGTCAGAATGTGGCTGCTGACAAGTTTGTGAACAACATGATGCTCAGTGCAGGGTCTCACTCCAACCGTGCGTTGAAATGGAGAGAGTTTGGTCAGAGCCCGGAGCTGTGTCTCAACCAACATGGGGGCTCCACAGGGACATGCAAACTATCACAGAGTCATAGAGTTCAACGTGCCCTTTAGCCCAAACTGGACCATTCAGACTAAAATGTCCATCCATGCTAACTCCATTTTCCTGTACTTGGCCCATGTCCTTCTTAACATTGCCTATCATATATTTGTCCAAATGAGAAAACATAAATTGCGGGAAACACGTAATATTTCACGGTATCAATGCTTAGTTTTGAAAATAATGAATATTGGTCCATAACGCTCAAGTTTTATTGCAATCACATTTTATTCTTTTTTCGCATTACAGATTAAGCACTCGTTTCCTTCACACTCTCCTTGTGGTACCTTCAACGCAGGGATTACTCTGGCGCATTGCCTGTATTCTGTCTCATTGTGGCAAGGAGATCATTCCTCATAAAGGAGAGAAAATCTGTTCACAGCGTCCCAAGTACTGTTTCAATAACACTTTACAAATTCAGTAAGGTGTCTTCATACTTACACTTCTATCATTTTGCAATGAAGGACACTATACATTTACTGGGCTGATTACCTACCGCTCCGTATGAATTCTATCAGTGTCTCATGACCAAGGACACCCACCTCCTTTTCACCAAGAACACTTGCCATCATCTCACTTTCGCGTAAATACAAACTGGGAAGGATGGTATGTTTTGCCAAATCATTTTGTTGCCTTGAAAAACGCTATGCTTTAAGCACAGCCACGCCAACAACAAAACCACTATTGCCATTGGAGATGGTTGCAGATGCTGCGGAGGTGATGGCCTAGCTGTATTTTCTCTGGAATAATAACCCAGAGACTCAGGTGATAACCGAGAGCCCGGTTTCGAATCCCACCACGGCAAATGTTAGAATTTGCATTTAATAAAATATCAGGAATGGAGAATCTAATGAAACCATTGCGTTTGTCCTACCTGGAACACTAATGCACTTCAGAGAAGGAAATCTACTGTCTTCACCCGGTCGGACTTACATGTGACTCCAGACCACAGCACTGTGGTTAACACACAGTTGTAGTTTGAAATGGCCATGCCAGCAGCTCCGTTATATCACTCACTAAAATTTTCAAATAAATGAAACCAGTCTGACCACAACACTGACTACTTACAGCTCACAGGCTGCAGTGGGTCAGGGAGGCGGCTCCCCAACACCTTCTCAAGGACAATCAGGAAATGAATTAATTACTGGCCCAACATCCCATTCCTGAATAAAAGAAGATGATGACACTCAAGGAAGAGAGACAAAGGGACATAGCTCACTTCAAACTGGGACATGGAGGTACACCTCACATGGGCATGCATTTCAGTAATATGGGAACAGGAGAAAAATAAATAAGATTAGTCTGGACTATTATTTCCACTCCAGCTAATCATCAACAGTCCCTCTGTTTGTTTCTTTCTCTCTACCTCTCTCTTTCTCTATCTATTCAACTCACTCCTTCTCCCTTTCACAACAGCCATCCCTGTCATCAACATTAAACACACTATTTCCCAGCTGCATTCAGTCTGATATATGGTGATTGGACGCAAAACTTCACTTCTATTTTTCTCTCGACCTGAGGCTGCCAAATCTGTTCAGTTTCTCTGGCACTTATTCGTTCCTTTTGTTTCTGATCTCTAGAGGCATTTTTTTCCTCTACCTTTCATGGGATGTCTGCATCACTGACAGAGCAGCATTTGTGGACCTCACTAAATGCCTTTTACTGTGAGGCCATTCCTTAAGGTATTGCGTCTGACGTCAGTCTTAATTCAGACTGGGCAATAATGTGAGATTTAATCACCAAAGGACAACAATGAAATAAATAAACTATTGACAAAGTGCTGGTGGGATTATACTAGTAAAATTCACTTTTATTTCCAGTTCCTGTCATTTGAATTTAAGTTCTGTCATCATCTGTGATAGGATTTGAAACAGTGTCCACAGTGTAGTTACCTGGGCCACTGAATTACGCGGCCAGCGACATTACTACTCTGACACTGTGTCCCTGTCATGAATTTACTTTACAGACAAGAACTAGATTTTGATGGAAACATTTGTAACGGAAAGAGTGATTAGAAGAGAACAGGAACCATAAAGTCTGACTTTTACCAAGGTATAGATAATGGTTTATTTAGCACTCACACTGACGTCAAGATGGGGTCTGGCGCTACCATGGAGCTGGGAGTGAGTAGCTTTGGTGATGGAGAGAATACCAAGACATAAATCAATTCGGGGAAAATAGGTACTTTGTGATTGTGAACAGTCTTGTTTTCAGATGTTTGTGTGTGCGGGGGTGTGGGCGGTTCTGAAATTTGTGGGTAACGAATGCGTTTGCATTTGAAACTGAAGACAATAGTTTCAGTATTTACTTAAATATAGATAACAGAAATAGCACTGAAGTTCACCATGGGATTAATAAATCGATAGTGATGGGGAGACTTACCAGGAACACCAACAATAGCGAGCATGGGATAGTAACCAGCCTGAATAATCAGCAGTACACCTAATATCCGAACTGGTATTATGTGCCAATACCAGGAAAGATACAAAAGACCCCAAGATAAACTCCTGTCCATTGTTGCAGCATTCCAGTCTATTTTCCTTATATTCTGAACCATTGATGCGTCATTCCAGTCGACTGTTCTCAGATTCTGATCCATTGTTGGCATATTCCAGTCTAATGCTGTCAGATTCTGATCCACTGTTGAAACATTCCATCTACTGTTCTCAGATTCTGGCCCATTGTTGGAACATTGCAGTCTATGGTTCTCAGATTCTGATCTCTCCTTTCCCTGTCGCTGCAACTGATGATCCTTGTCAGTGTTGCTGGTGATACATCTGCATCAATAATGGGATAAAGCATTGGAAGAAGCCCCGTACAAATAGAAGAGGAAAACTATCCAGTGACATAATTAGGATCCATGGAGACTGACATCAATCACAGTCATTGAACAAACAGATCCAGATAACTCCTTTTGGAATACGACTTTCAGTTCAAAATAACAACTGGATTGAATTGAATGTTGACATCGCTGGCTAATGGTCACATCTCCCATTTCCATTTGCTCTCGTGAAGTTAATTGTGAGGGAGAATTATTGACGTTTTCTTATCGCGGGTTAGATGATTCTGCTGTGTTATTCATTTGCAATACTGTAACCACCTGAACGCTCCACCATGACCATCCACAAAAAAAAATCACAATCTATATGTGGTTTCCATGCTGGTCTCTCCTTGACTAGAACAGGCGCCAAGCAACAGATTCTCAGTGGATATATTTGCCCTGACCATACACAGGAAGTGTGGATATGTCTGGACATTCCACTCGTGACAATGCTGAATCTTCAACACACAATATGATTGAGCACTGTTTTATGTAAACTAACAAACACCTTAATACATTATATTGGCTTCAAAGCGGTAAGACTTACAGTTTTGGAATTCAGTCCAAAGCCAAATGTGGCATGTTCTCACAAAGCTAGTCCTTTTACAGGGTTATGTTGTCCTTGGTATTTTTGAAAGAGGGTCGAAAGGACCCAAGGTTCCAATATGTCAGAATTTTGAAAGGTTCGTTGGGGTCCTTTTGTTAATACCTAACAGATAATGTCTCATCCAAGAAGCCTTTCAAGTCTCTAAATAGTACCCTGTATAATCAGTAGGACCTGTCCAGCTCCCTAGGTGGACAGGTTGGATCAGTTCAGGGATTTGTTGAGTCAGGGTCACTGGACGCTCTCTGCCTCCTTCTGTCCTTCCGAAATTATAACCTGTAAGCAGTTGTGTCAGTTTTATTCTTGGTGCTAAGGGGTTTTGTTTATTGGGATTGTTGCAAGTATATTGGAACAGCATCCTTAAATCGGGATAGCCTGTCAGGTTCGGATACGATACGTTATTCAGGTATTCTATTTTCGGTTCCTTATGTTTAATTTGGTAATTTAGCAAATAAATGTCATTTGTTTAAAACTCGGCAGTCTGACCAGCTAATTCACTCTGGGAATATCAGCTATACACTAACCTTCAACAAGTAGCAAATTTATCGTCCGGCTACCTGCTTAAAATGTTTTGAGGGTTCGGGTCTGGTCCATAACAGATTAGGGGCCTTCGCGGAATTTAGACAGCGAGTGGCAGGTGATATTGTCTCTTATTTCGTGTGTTGATTTGGTGAGTAAACAGACCTTCAGATAGCAATGGTTCCTGCAGGAACAAAGCTTGTTTTGGAGGTGGAGGAAGTGACCTTGGGGGTTTTACAAAATGCACATAAGTCCAAGCCGCAGGAATTAGTAGACAAAGGGAGTGAAAGCTACCCTCTGATGTGAGGAAAGATGAGATGAATGCAGCAGTAGCTCAGCATTCCAATTTGCTGGAAACTCCATCAGGATCTGTGGAGATGACTAAACTTCAATCGCAAAAGAGGCAGCTTGAGTTGGAAGCAGAGGTGAAGCAGTTTGAGCTACGACTAAAATCAGAAGAGGAAGAAAGATAACGAATAGGTTTAACGGAGGAAAGAGAAAAAAATAGCTTCAGCAGGAGAGAAAGAAAAAGAGGGAGCATTTGAGCTTCCGAGGTGGACACTTAGAATGGAAAGTCAGCTGAAAAGGATGAGGATGAAGGCTGAAGGTCAGCTTAGTGAGGAACAGAGTGAAGATGGGTAAACCCATGGTCGTCCCAAAGCCTGGTGAGAAATGTGTTTCAGTATATTCACAGCTTGCCTAGATTAATGAGGAGGGAAGTGGCGAAAGAATTTCAGTGGGCAGTGACCATGTAGGTTTTGTTGACCCAAACAAAAATTGTAGGTAGAGCTAGTGAGGTATGTACAACACTATCAGAGGAGGGATCTGGGGAGTATGAGGAGGGGAAAATGTACATATGAGCATGTGCCAAAAGCCTACAGACAACGTGAGGAATATAAGGAAGGATCCTGGTCGAACCCATATTGAGTTTGAAAGAATCAAACAAGGTAATTTTGATAGATGGATAAGAGCTTTAAAAAGAGAGCAAACCTACAATGCTCTTAGAGAGACAATTACTTTGAAGGGGTTTAAGCATTCACATAGTGCAAACTCATTTGGAAGATACTAGAGTAATAAAGGCAAGGCTGGCAGCTGAAGAGGCTGATGATTATGACTGGTGATTATTGTTATAAAACTTGTTTTGGCTTCCAGAGTCAATTTCAGTCCATGATGGATAGAAATTGGGGCAAAGAGAAATCCCCACGTAGAAAGGGAGACGTAGCTCTCGGTGAAGGCAATACTTGAAGGAGGCAGAGAAGATTTTTTAAAAGCCTCCGGTGTTTTCATTGCAACAAATTAGGTCACGTGAAATCACTGTTTTGGTGGATTCAGAAAAAAACACAGACGTCGGAAAAAGGAATAAATCTGGGAGTTTTGATGGAGCGGTAACAGAATGCACAGTGGAAACTAGAAAGCTGCATCAGAGTGTATAATCTGATTGGAGGTTTGTTACGGAGGGAGTACCAGATCTGCTTATAAAATATACCTGCAAAGGGAAAGTTTATTCACATAGGGCAGTTAAAGAGAATGCATTATTAAGAGACACCGGATCCTCTGTGAATAGATAAGGAGATATATACTCCTGAAGGAATATTTCCAGAAAAGGTACAGTGAAAGGCAATTCACCATGAGACAAAAGGTGCAAAATCATGTAAAGTGAGCATAGCGTGTCCAGAAAAGTGTGGAGAAATTGTGGTAGAGGTATTGGACAAACTCTCAGCTCCAGGAATACAATTTGTCCTTGCGGAAAATATAGCTGATTCAGTGGTAGGATAACTGCTACTCTCGTTGAAAAGCCAGTGGATATGCAGACAAATGAATCAATGTAGGAATCTTATCCTGGAAAGTTTCCTGATTATGGGTAATAAAGTCCCAATATTACCAGTTGAAACAGAAAATACCAAAAATGTAAAGATAAGGAAGCTTAAGTGGCATGACCAGATACTTTGTTCCATCAGAAAGTTGAGACAAAACAGGAGCAAATAGGTGATCATGTAACTATTTTTGCTCAGCTAAACTAATTGAGTCACAGCAGAAAGATAAAAGTTTAAAGCAGTTGTATCAAAAAGCACATACGTTAGGAATTTTGACTGTATCCCTGAGCTTTATTACCTTAAAGATAATGTCCAAATGAGGAAATGGAGGCGATCATATATTCAAGGAGATGAGAAATGAGAAGAGATTCATCAAATCATATTGCCAATGTGGTACAGAAACGAGGTGATGCGAATGGTGTATGAGTTACCACCGAGAAATCAGTTCGGAGTGAGGAAAAAAAACAGACTGAATACAGAGACATTTTACTGGCCTGGACTGCAACGGGATGCAGTTGAATTTTGCCAGATGCATCATACATGTCAGGTAATTGGAAAAACACAAGCGATAATAAAACCTGCACCTTTCTTAACTATTCCGGCATTTGAGGAACCTTTTACAGGAGTCCTAATTGATTGGCTCGGTCCCAGACCACAATCAAAAGAGTGGGCATCAGTATTTTTTTTAACAATAATGGATGCATCGACTAGATTTCCAGAGGCCATCCCAAGGTGCAGTATCACAGCTAAAAGAATTGCAAAGGAATTACTCTTTTATAAAAAATAGATACGGACTACCAATGAAGGTACAGTGAGATCAAGGTTCAAAGTTCACATCTAATTAATCACGATAATGTCTTAGGAATGATGCAATTCAAATCTACTGCAAACCATCCACAATTGCAGGGAGCACGAGAAAGGTGACATTAAACATTAAAGACCATGTTGAGGGCTTATAATCAGGATTATCCAGATGGTTAGGGTCAGGGAATTCCATTTGCACTTATTGTGATCAGGGATGCCCCCGATTAACAGAGCAAATTTGTTCCATTGGAATTATTTTGGGGGCATTAAGTGAGGGGACCATTAAAATTCATTAAGGAGAAAATAGTAAATTAGAGTTCAAAGGCCACACATTTGGACTCGGTCTCAAAATTTAAGGAATGATTAATAGCGCTGGGAAGTTGGCTAGACAGCATTTAAAAGAAATGCAACATGCAATAAAACAGGAAGCAGACAGGAAATTTCAAAAAGTGCAATTTTGTTATCGGGGATAAGATTTTACTGTTACTTCCAGTTATAGGTGAACCTTGAAAAGCAAGGTTTAGTAGACCTTATCAAACACAACGGATATTGAGTGAGAGTAACTACTTGATAGGACTCCAGAAAAAAAGAAATCTCACAGCGTATGTCATGTGAATATGCTCAAAATGTACTTTGACAGGTAAGGACAGCCAGAGAACTAGGTGTTAATGATTATGGCACAGAAGGAAAAAACAACTTCAGAGGATTCTGAATCGGACATTCCTAAAATTAAAGTGGACAATGAGGTAGTTGTTTTAAAATGTGTTGCTGGAAAAGCGCAGCAGGTCAGGCAGCATCAAAGGAGAAGAAGAATCAACGTTCTGGGCATAAGGCCTTGTTCAGGAATGAGGAGGGTGTGCCAAGCAGGCTAAGATAAAAGGTAGGGAGGAGGGACTTGGGAGAGGGGCATTGGGAATGAGATAGGTGGAAGGAGGTTCAGGTGAGGGTGATAGGCCGGAGAGGGGGTGGGGGCGGAGAGGTCGAGAAGAAGATTGCAAGTCAAGAAAGCGGTGCTGAGTCTGAGGGTTTGGACTGAGAAAAGGTTGGTGGAGGGGAAATGAGGAAGCTGGAGAAATCTGCATTCATCCCTTGTGGTTGGAGGCTTCCTGGCAGAAGGTGAGTCGCTCTTCCTCCAGGCGTCGTGTTGCCATGGTCTGGTGATGGAGGAGTCCAAGGACCTGCATGTCCTTGGCGGAGTGGGAGGGGGAGTTAAAGTGTTCAGCCACGGGAGAGTTGGGTTGGTTGGTGCTGGTGTCCCAGAGGTGTTGTCTGAAACGTTCTGCAAGTAGGTGGCCTGTCTCCCCAATGTATAGGAGGCCACATCGGGTGCAGTGGATGCACTAAATGATGTGTGTGGAGGTGCAGGTGAATTTCTGATGGATATTGAAGGATCCCTTGGGGCCTTGGAGGGAAGTGAGGGGGGAGGTGTGGTCGCAAGTTTTTCATTTTTTGCAGTTGCAGGGGAAGTTGCTGGGAGTTGAGGTTGCGTTGGTGGAGTGTGTGGATCTGACAAGGGAGTCACGGAGGGAGTGGTCTTTCCGGAACGCTGATAGGGGTGGGGAGGGAAATATATCCTTGGTGTTGGGTTCCGTTTGGAAGTGGCAGAAATGACGAAGGATGATACAATGTTACTGAAGGTTGGTGGAGTGGTAGGTGAGGACCAGTGGGGTTTTGTCCTGGTGGCGATTGGAGGGGCGGGGTTCAAGGGCGGAGGAGCGGGAAGTGGAGGAGATGCGGTGGAGAGCATCATCAATCACGTCTGAGGGGAAATTGCGGTCTTTGAAGGAGGAGGCCAGTGGATTGTTCGGTATTGGAATTGGTCCTCCTGGGAGCAGATGCGGTGAAGGCGAAGGAATTGGGAATATAATCCCACCTTTTCCTCCACTACATTGATGATTGTATCGGCGCTACCTCGTGCTCCCACGAGGAGATTGAACAGTTCATCCACTTTATGAACACCTTCCACCCAGACCTCAAATTTATCTGGAGAGTCTCAGACTCCTCCCTCCCCTTCCGAGACCTCTCCATCTCTATTTCGGATTACCGACTCAACACGGACGTATACTATAAACCGACTGACTCCCACAGCTACCTAGATTACACCTCTTCCCACCCTGCCCCCTGTAAAAACGCCATCCTACGTTTCATTCCAGCTCCAACTCTGACATGTCCCTGGCGATAAGGAAAATTACTCAACTATATCCAGTCCCTGCATAGGAGAATAATTACAATCTGACCAATTACCACACCCTCAGTCCCATCTCGACAGTCAAATTGGTGGGAATACTTTTCGATAAAGCTGTCAGGTAGCACCGAAATAATCGGGTCAGTGTGGTTTCTGATAGGTCCCCATGTGGAGATGGTGCTGCAGTGGACATATAATTGGTTTACGAATCCAGTCCAACCCAATGATCTGGCAGCTGTTGGAAGTTAAAAATAATTAATAAAATATCGATACCTAAAATCTGGTGTCAGTAATACTGTCCAATGTTGATTGTAAACATCTGTCTCCTTCCCCAAGTGATCTCCCGTGCTTTCTTGGCCTAAAAGTGACTCCAGACACACAAACATGGTCTCTGAATCGGCCAAGTGAGACACCCAATAATATTAAACTACTCTGAGGTCTTAAAGGATAAAACCTGACAGAACATCTAGCATCAACCTCGTTATCAGAAAAGGGAGTGAGAAACACAGTTCTATCGACCCTGCATAGACATCCTTCCAAACATCTGAGAGCTTATGACAACATTTACAGAGCTTTCCCACAGACTGAACAGAAACATCTGGAGAGGAGGAAGTCATGTAGCACATTGAGCTTTCCGCATGCTATTTCATGGCCGAACATCTCCTCGATGGAGTTTTCCCCACAGAATGTTCATATCCCAAAATATGTTGAAACAATATTGAAATATAGTGCCTTCGGCCCATCAATATATAGGGAGTTCTCTGATAACACGTGTTTATTAAGTATGATTTGACTGCAATGTGATTCGTGAACCATTTTCTAGAAAATGAACTAACATCCCTGCTTCCAATCTGTCACACCCTGTCAGAGTTTTATATATCTCACTGAGATCTCCACTCATTTTCCTAAAGCCCATGGAATACAGGCCCAGTCACCCCAAACTCTGCTCCCACAACTAACTGTCATCCCAGAGATCGGTCTGGTCATCCTTCACTGCACTCCCTCAATGTCAGGTTTGCCCTTTATTAGGTATGGACACCAAAACTGCACACAATACTGCACAATGTTCGATATGGGGTCCCACCAAGTCCCCGTACAGTTGCAGTAAATGACACTTACTCCTGTATTCTAAATCACCCTGAAATGAAGTTAAATAAACCATTTATCTTCCTACCTGCTTTCTGCTGCTGCAATATTGCTTTCAGTGACTAGTGTACAGGGAGATCCAGATTCTTTTCAATGTTACAGCTCCCTACTTGCTGGGTCTACGTACACTATATACAGCGTGCCAATGCCATTCCCAGTATTGACTTCCGTGTTCACTGCCCTACATGGACTCGGAATGCTGCGCAGAAATAAACAAAAATGCAGCTTAAATTCATTTATATATCAACAAATTTCAACCAATCCCTTTTCAAAGGATAGGCTGCCATTCAATTGATCCCATCAATGTACACAACCTCTCATCTCTGCCATTGCTCTCTATCTGCCAGGTATTTGCCCAGTCACTCCACTTGTCTCAATCAATTTGGAGCCTTTTTTACGTCCTCCTCATCCACTCACAAGCTGACATCGTTTAGAGCTGTCAGCAGTCTTGGGAATATTGGAATTGAGCCCCTCAACCAAAGATATGATGTGTATTTGGAATAGTTGGATGCCAAATCTCGATCCTTGTTATATCCTCCAAGCCTTCCATTCAAAAAACATGGTTTTATTCCTACTCACTGTTTCCTGCCAATTCTCCCATTCTAAAACCATGACCATATATTAGCCCCAGTCCCATAGGATTCGAATTTGCACAATAGGCTTGGGGCTTTATCAAAAATCTTTCTGAAAATCCAATCGTATTGCGTTGATACCTTCTCCATAATTTTGCTAAAAGCCATTTTCCCAAACATGATTCCTATTTCATAAACCTCTGTTGACTTTGTCTATGCCCATTAATTTCAGTCCAATATTTTCTCGAAAATGTTTTAGTTACTAATTTCATTCTATTCCCTTTTTCTCACCAGACTAAAGTTCCCGAGTATTGCGAGGAAATTTTATTTTTGTTTTTTCTTCTTCTGTGAAGGCATAACCGAAGTATTTGCTCCATTGATCTGCTAGTTCCCTGTCCTCAATTCTCTGGTATCAGACTGTAAGAAAGCTGCACCTTTTTCTCTTAATTTTGCCATTGGCGTATTTTCAGAAGATATTACAAGTTCACTCATATACACTGTGATAAGATATTCTTCAGAAAACCATCAATTCCTATCTTAAGCTGCTGAATGATTGACCTTCCACAGCCATCTAATCACAGAAGCACAGACTCTGTACTATCAGAAATACAGCACGGTCTACAATAGCCCCACTTTCCAACACAAAACCTGTCGCCGTGAATCCTATGGCATTTCAAGTGCACAACCATGTATTTTCTAATGGTTTTGAGGTTACCATGACAATTCCCTCTCACGAAGTGCATCCCAGACCCAAACATACTGTGCTTCAAAAACAGTCCTCAAATCCTCACTAAACCTCAAACCCTTCACTTCAAAAATGTGTCCCTTTGATTAAAAGGACCAGCTGCTGTCTATCTACCCCATCCATATCCCTCGTAATCTTATCCTCCTGATTCAGGTCCCCCTTAGCTTTCTCTGCACCAAAGTAAACAATTCGAGCTTATCCAGGCTCTATCCATAGCTGATACGCTCCATCCCAGGGAACATACTGGTGAATCTCCTCTGCACCCCCTCCAGTACAATCACATCCTTCCTGTAATGTAGCTCCCAGAATTGCACACAGTATTCCATCTTGGCTAATGAAAGTTCCGCATAGCTCTTATAATCTATGCTTCGATATGTGAAGGCTATGTTTACGCTCCCGTACGCCTTCTCAAATTGTGTGTTACCCTGTCCAGACACATTCAGAGATGTGTGGAGAAGCACCCTCCCAGCTTCCTAGTGTGTTGCCATTCATTGAGTCCTTGCCTGCCTGGTTCCTTCTTCCAAAGTGCATCACCTCATAGTTATCAGGGTTACATTCCATCTGCCATTGATCCACCCATCTGACAATTCCATCTGTATCTTCCTGCAACGTAAGGCCTTCCTCTTCACTGTCATCTCCCCAGCCATTCTTTGTATCAAACACAAACTTACTTAAGACACTCCCCACCCCTCGTCCATATTCACAGCTGCATCCTTTATGATAAGGGTTAAAATCACAAAATATCAGCTTGTAGTCCAACAGGTTTATTTGGAGGCACGAGCTTTCAAAACGCTGCTTCTTCATCAGGTGGTTGTGCGCTTTGATGAAGCACTTCAAAAGCTAGTCCCACCGAATATACCTTTTGGAGTATAACCTGGTGTTACGCAATTTTTAGCTTTGTCCACCCCAATCCAACACTAACACCTCCGAATCACAAATATTAAGAGACACAGCACTGATACCCGTGGTGCAGCATTGGACACGAGCCTCCAATCACACAAACAACCCTCTACCACCACACTCTGTCTCCTAACACTTAGGTTCATTTGGTTCCAACTTGGCAAGTCACTAATGAGTCCTACCTGTTCCCGAGTTATTCTGTTCTGCTGGAGACACTTGTAGAATATCTGGTGATTCTCCCGAATCTTTCCTACCAGTAGGTTTCCATGCCCCTGTGTTAATTAGTGGCCTACAAGTGATGAATTTCCTCCTTATTGCAGTCTTAACTGTCCTGTCCCAGATCCTGCCATTATTTGCCTTGAATGTGGAATAGACAGCGAGGGTAACGTTCTGTTAATTTCAAACTTGTCAAATGTTTTGTGAATTATCTAAATTTCACTGTGACCCACCTCTCATTCTTTGAAACTCTTGAGAACACAGGCCGAGTTTCCTCATCAGGCAATCTCACCATCTGAGGGATTAATCTGGAGAATGTCCAATTGCACTTCCTCTCAGGTCAGTATATTCTTTCTGTGATTCGGTCACCAAACCTGTGCACAATACTCCAGCTACAGTCCCTCCAACACGCTGTCAAACTGTTTCAACATGTCTTTACATCAATGTTCTAACTCCCTTAAATGAAGGAAAACCAAACTTTAACTTTCCACTTACATATATTCCTCCAAATACCCTTCACATTCATTGTATTTACGAACTCACTGAGATCTTATAGTTTAAGGTCAGAGGGGAAAGAATTAAAGGGAACTCGAGGAATAACTTTTTAACACAGGTGCTGTTACGCATATGGAATGAGAAGTGGTTGAGACGGATACATTAACAATATTTCAAAGGCATTTGAACAAATACACGGATTGTAAAGGATTGGAAAGATACGGGACAATGACAGGGAAATGGGTTTAGCGTGGATGGGCATTTTGGTTGCAATTGACCAGTTTGGGATGAAGCACCTGTCTCCGTGCTGTCTGCCTCTATGACTCTAACAACCATTGCTTGTCTCCCACTGAATTTTATATTGTACTTTCCAAAATTATTGAAGATATCTTGACATTCTAGCCTCCAGTCTTACGCGATGTTTGACTAGAATATTCAAGCATTCTATATTGTATGCAGACACCTTGTAAACTGTACCTTATAAATGCCATTATTCCTTAAAGGCTGCTTCAGACCAAGGTTAATAATTCGTCCTTCTGACCACACCACATCAAATCCGAAATAACCTGCTCTCTAGTTTGCTTCACAACATACTCTTCAACCGACCTCATATACACTTACGGAACTTATTTTTCACAGCTTCAGCAGTCACTTAGTTAACGCTGTTAACCATTCAATAAGACGGCGGTATCCACAATACTTGCCTATCTAATTTTCAGAGCATATGATGCTCCGATTTTCGGCTACCGTTTTGATTTCGATATATAACACACCAATATTTGCTTCTCCTTGCTATCTATAAACTCTACCTAAACTGATTCGGTGGAAGCTGAGGGACAGGTCTGTGTCGTTATTAGTGATAGACCTGGACAAGACATTCAGGGAGGCTCACCTCGACGCTGAGATAATCTGGAGAAATGTCCCACAATACTGGACAAGCAACAATATCCTCCTCGCTCTGTTAGGATAAGACTTACCATATACTCTCTGCTCCCTCACACTCACTGTATATCTGTTATAGCACCTAGCCCCGAACAAGGTTCACGCTCTGTCTTCAAATAAGGCTCAGGCAGTACCACTCTCACTATTGAATTCAGCAACTAATAATAATATATGGATTCAAAATTGTCGACTGACTCATTCCAGACACCTCACAACTTTCCCCACCTACACCAGCACAACAGCAGGGTCACCCATTCACACTCTCCCTCCACCCCTTTCTCCCATTCCAGGAGAAACCGCCTGGAATAGGATAGAAATTTCCAAGCCGGGTAGTGGAGTGCCCGATATCCGTTCCCTTACTCCCCTCACCCCGCCATGTGGGGAGGAGTCTTAAGGAGCTGGAGTGGATCAGGACGCCTCGTGTGGATAATCTGAAACATCCACGTCCTACTGACCAGTTAAGAAGTAATGTTCAGTGAAAGACATTTCTCAGTTTAAACCCACTGGCAGCTCCCACAACACTCACAACAGTCCTTTCATTTCCAAAAAAAACAGCCACAGATACCTCACTTCACAGAGACGCAGACACAGAAATACACAGACGAACACACACAATACTTACAAGGAGATAGGCATACACACACGTATAAACAGACTGAGACATATACAGTCACAAACAAATAGACATAAATACAGACAGCAACACAGGCTGAAACACAGACAGACAGATGTAGACACGGAAACACACAGATAACAAGCACACAGACACACACACACAGGCACACACACACACACACACACACATACAGACACACAAAAACACAGGCACAGACACACACATCCAGACATACAAAAACACAGGCATAGATACACACACACATTCAGATACACGCACAAACACTTACTCACATACAGACACACAGGGGCACAGACAATAGTGTCATTAAGACACAAATCGATATGTTTTTGATTTGTAAGGGGATCAAGGATTCCAGGGAAAAGGCAGAAGAATGAGGTCGAGGTACTAATAAGAAATTATTGAACGGAATTTCAGACTCGATAGGCTGAATGGCTTCGATCTGCTCATTTCCTTAATGCTCCTGCGGTATTATGCTATCAGGCATTCTCTTCCTCAGACAGTAGCAGAGGATCAGCGTGATAAATATTTGAATGGAAAGGGTCAGTGGGAATGTGGGATAGGTTTGGAGTCCATAGTGGTTCATCTTTATTCCTAATTATTCTGCACTTATGTCTGAAAAGAGGTGGTGATTTGATGTTCAGTTAACACAGTTTTAAAATAACAGTTGTCCCACAATGAAATAAGGATGTCCCTTTCACTTTAGTCTTGTGCTACCTGTGGTGTTCTCATCCTCAGGGAGCAGTGAAGACTCGGTTATAGAAGATATTCCAGACTGAGACCTTTACTGGACAGAAGGGTCAGTGTTTATTGTGAACAGACAGGAAATGGATGGTCAGGCACACTCGGACCAGCCATGAGCATTCTGAATGGTGCTGCCGAATAGGCAACTTCTGCCCCTACCCCATGTGTTCCCTCATTCCACCACTCGAGGCTGTTACAGAGATATACTGCTGTCCCTACCCCATGTGTTGTTCCCTCAATCCACCCCTCGATGCTGTTACAGGGTAGGGGACCACTCCATTAAGTCAGACAGGATCGTTACAATGAGACAGGAGGAGGCCATTATGCGCCTGTAAGGAATTACACAGGAATATAGAATGAAGTAATTCAGCTCGTTCAGTACACTACACAGTCTAGGAGGAGGCCTTTCAACCCACCTGAGCTACTACACAGGAACAGGGAAGCTATTGCCAACAGGAAATAGAGAGTAAAGACAAATGTTTATTTTCAGGCTGCAAAGCTGTAACTGATGGAGTGCCTCAGAGATCATTGTGGGGTCATCAATGATCAATAATCTTTATCAAAGATCTGGAGGAAGGGGAGGGATTGGCTTGGAGCTCAATAAACTCGTACACCAAGATGGCCATTCAATGTGTCGTCAAATGGAGGTATGAGAGCTGCAAAGTGATACAGGCAGGGAAGGTTAGTGAGCAAACCTTCAGCAGAAATAATATAAGGTAGGTTATTTGTTTTGGCATGAAAGATGAAACAATGGTAAACAATTTAAATGGAGAGAGATTGCAGAACTCTGTGATACAGGAGGTTTCCATGTTCTTGCGACATGAATCATATGAAGTCAGATGTAGCAAGTGATTTGGAAGGTAAGTGGAATAATGCTGTTTTTGGCAAAAAAAACATCGGGTTTAATTGCAGGAATGTTTTACTGCATCTGTACTGGGCATTACTGAGACCACACCTAATACACTGTGTTCAGGTTTGATCCACTAAACTAAAATAAAAAGATATAATTCTTTTCGAAGATTTACTCATTCCTGGAAAGCAGGTCTTTTGTTATGGGGGATTATCAGTATTGATCTTAGCTGAGAAATAATATTGAACCATCCATGACTTTATGAAAACTGTATAAACTGGATGCATATTATCTTCTGTCAGGGAGACTAAAGCTAGAGAATAAATTTTAAGGAAAAGATACATTGATATTAACACACATACTATGAAGACACCTACCAATATTTACAAATTACACAGACACATATAAGCATGTCATCAAATTGTAAAGTTGGAAATTTTTGGGACTGGAAGGATTTGTGCACAACAAGAGCAATGACGCACTTGCATATACTCCATAATCAGGTTTTCCAGAGAATGTTCCAGGAGATCGCACATGGTCCAGTTTGGTGGTCAGTTGACATAATTATTTGTTCCAACACAGAAAAGGAGAAAAATGTTCCCTGCCTGAGAAGCAGCAGCCGATTGATCCCTCTCTCTTACTTTGTTGCGCCCGATAGCAAAGTGTGAGACCAGAAAATCCCTGAGTTATCTTTACCACTTGTGAAGGATTCCTGGTGAGGGTTCATTGGAATCTCTTCGCTGCCTGAAACGAAGGGAATTCAGCCAAATCCAACTGTTCCAGAAAGAAATCCCACTAGCAGTAGCTTGTGTGAGCAGAGTAACTTCAAAGGCAGAATAACATTTGGGGCACTCTGTCATTTTACCATTTGTTATGAGTTCAACTTTCTGTGTCTCACATTTTTCTTGAAAATGACCTACTCTGAGATCTACATCATTGGCCACATCACTAAACTGGCTGCATTTAAGATTGGTGTAACCAGTGGAGGAGTGGGACTGGAAAAGGACATAATGACCTTCCAACATTTAGTGGAACACAAATGAGAAATTCTCAAAGGGCTGCTCAAGTGGAAATTCCCTTCCCCAGAGGATTGTGGTTTCTGGATGTTTGCATTTATTCAAAGTTGTTTTTGGTATGTAGTAAAATGGCATACAGACAGAAACGTGCTGCTGAGACCAAAAGCACATGAGGCGGTGATAAAGTATCTAATGGCCCACTCCTGCTGCTCAGTCCTATGTTTCTGTGTTCTATTCAACCCCTCACAGCTCCTGCAAGGAGCAGATGGAGGCCACTTGTCCCAGATACCTGGTCCACAGTAACACAGTATCTCATCCAGTCCCTCAAGACTGTCACACATGGTTTGGTGTAGGTTGGAAAATGTTATTTGGTTCAAAAGACGCCTCTGGTCTCATTACAGAGTGTTTCCTCTCTGCAACTTGTGATTCATTTGTTGGTCATATTATAGACCCAGATTCACTGTGAATACAGTCCCCATACCTCAACCAGAGATGAGTTACAAAATACTTCACTCTCTCTGATTGCAAAGTTCAATAAAAGAACATTCAGGAAAATTACAAACATTAACTTTGCAATTACTGAATAGGAGAACAAAAGGAATAGGATTAGGTAATTCGGATGATTAAGCCATTGTATACCATCATGGCTGATCTACTGTTGACATTAACTCCCCTTTAATGCCCAATTCTTCACCCCTTAGCTCTCTGACAGGTCATAAATCCATCTACCTCCGACTGAAATGCTTTCAGTAATGTAGCTCCCCTAGCTCTCTAGCCCAGATAATTTCTAACAGTGATTACCTTCTGTGAGAGGAAAACACTCCCTACACATACATTATCACCTATTGATATGAACAAGAGGCGAACACAGGGGCTCAGGAAAGAGTGAATGGTTAAGATACCTATGCAGTATTTGACTGAGGATGGCATTGGGACCACCTATGTATTTGAGCTGAATGGGAATCAGGTGCAACTTTCCCACTGGACGTTGTCTTTCAGAACACAATAAGGTTTGGGGTCAGTCGCCAACAACCCTCTCAGTCCCGGGACATCTCTGCAGGAGATCCTCACGTTAGTCTCCTCAGCACAAACATCTTCAGTTGCTCCATCAATGCCTTTTCCCATCATAAGATCGGAAGTGGGTATGATGACTGAAGATCACAGAATGTTCAGAACATTTTGTCCCCCATCAGCTCCTGAACCATTCTGCGTCCATGTGCATCAAGACCCGGACAGCATTCCGGTTTGTGCTGTTAAAGTAACGGTAACATTTATGTAACAGCATGGCCAGACACTGCCCATTTCCGCAGTTAAAAGAAGAGCTCATTCAGCATCTCAAGCTGGTTGCACACGGGTATGAGCTAACATTCAGGAACAGGAAAAGTGACAGCACATTCAATACTCCTGCCTGTTACACAGGAAGAAGAGTGGTCTGTTCAGTGCATCGAGCTGTTAAACACGAACAGGCAGAGCTCAATCAGACCCTTAAACCTGTTCCATGAGACCAGGAGGAGGCTATTCATGCCCACGAGACAGTTATACAGGAACAAGTGGGGGTCATTTATATTCCAACACGACAAACTAATGAAACCAAGACTGCACTGATAGAGGAGTCCATGATGTTAATCATGGTTCCATTGTTTTTAGAACGGGTGCTACTTTAACAAGGTTTGCTGGCAGTGAGGAGGGAAGCCCAATGATTTGTGCCAAGTCTCAAGGAGGCAACTTGCATCTCCGAGAAGACACACCCATTTTCTCCATGGGGGTCAGAATCTGGTGGGAAAAGTTAACTGTTTTAGCATGAGGGTATTGTGGCTGCTGTAGGGATTGCGAATAACGAGCATTTCAGTGTAGGACCACACACGGAATGCACTGTATTACTGTGGGGAGGGTTTATTCAAAGACTGGTCCGCTGTCTCTCTCATGCGAAATGCGGATTGGGTGTGGAGTGAGGGGAATATTCTCAGAGGGTCTTAAACTATTGACAGTCATGTAACCCGAGTATAAAAGAAGCCATGGAATTTTTCACGGTATCAGTATCTATTTAGAACATCGTGAGTGACTGTCCTTCACCCCAAATTTCAATGCAATCGCCTCTCATTCTCTCACAACGCTGGAGATTGATCATCATTCTCTCCTCATAGCACCACCATCCCAGCGATTAGTCTGGTGAAACCCCATTGCACTCTCTCTGTGGCAAGGTGATCATTCGTTATAAAGGAGAGAAAGTCTGTCCACAATATCCCAAATGCTGCCTCAACAACACTCTCACCAATGATCACAATGACTCTTTTTCCTCGTAGACATCTCCGTTTCTTTCCTGTAGCGTAAAAAAGACCCTCCTTCTCTCGACACTGCTGGAAAGAGTTAACACTTTCATAATGACGGTATTGTTGTTGCTGTCGGAATTATGGATAACATGACGTTCATTGCAGGATCACGCACCAATTGAATTGTATTAATGTTGGAAGAGTTTATTCAAAAGCCTGAACCTCTCTCTCTCTCTCTCCCTCTCTCTCTCTCCTCTCTTTCTCAGTCGAAATAGGGAGTTGGGGTGGTGAGGTGGAAAGTTCTCAGAGGCTCGTAAACTATCGAGAATCATGTAATCTGAGTGAAAAAAGGCAGTGTGTGTTTAGAACATCATGAGTGATTGTCCATCCCCCTTAAGGTTCAATGCAATCACCTCTTATTCTCTCACTGAGCTTCACTTACTGCTCATGGTGCCATCATCCCAGTGCTTAGACTGATGAAAATTGGGAGAAAGTCTTTCCACAGTACCCCAAATACTGCCTCAACAACCCTCCCCTGGATGATCACAAAGCACCTTTTCTCTCACTTAGACATTGCCACTTCTTTCCTGTGCCACAAAAAGCCATTCCTTCTCTATGAACTACGACTGACATGGAATTTATAAGTCCCTTACATCTGTACGTCAGCATCAATAAAGCGAACACCAGAGTTGCCTCTGGAGCTGTGCATCACTCTCGGGGAGAATTTCACTGAGATTGAATACACCTAAAATAGGGGAGGATCACGTTCCTGAATGGAAATGAGATGTAACAATACAGAAAACAGGCAGAGAAAGGGAGCTATCTTTACTTCTGTTCTTCTCTCACAGGATGTATGAAGCTCTGGTCAGGGCAGCATGTTATGCAGATCTTGAACTGAGTGGTTGGTTCAGCTGTTCCACAGTACCGTAAAGAGTAAAACGCATTGCTGTGGGTTTGTTGTGTTACAACACAGGATAAATCTTCCTGCTTAATTAAAACCAGCAACAGAGAAAAGATTTATCCCATACAGTAATCTGTTATAATTCTCGAGTCCAAATCTATTTGAAGTAAAAATTAACAACTTTATTTCTTAAAATATAACAGAGAATAATAAACGAGTGACTATTTACAACTTCTACCTTCCTCCCCTTCCACAATTATGAACCGATAAGACTCCTAATTAAGATTTTAAAAACAAAACTTCTTATCTTAAAACCAGGAAGCTTTCGGTTCTTCTCCATATTCCTGTCTTCTTTTCTACTTGGGGACTCTGCTTCACCAGTTACTAATCAATAAATGTACCAATAGGAGAGCTATTATTCAGGTAGTCTTTGCATGCTGGTAGCTTGGCAGTTCTCCTCTCAACTGTTCAATTTTCTATAGTCTTGTACCGCCAAACTATTGGGGATTGTATCATTGGCTTTTCAGATTGTCAATATAATAACTTCATACTTGGTTGGAGGTGGGTACTTTGAGGTATAATTTAAAATGTTTAGCTGAATTTGTTTTTGTTTCAAGAAAATGAGCTAATCGGGTTGTTTGACCAAATGTTACATTATATCTATTTTTCAGAACACTTGGTGCTGTCAGATAGTTGTTGCTGGCTTTTAATTCTCTCAATTGTACACTACACCCACTTGTTCATCACAGAAGTCACACGGAAACCTGAAAAAGGAAGCATGACACATTGACTTCTCTGAAGGTCTTGAGGCAAGCAGATTCGTTTTTATAACAAATGATAATGGTTGCTTTTAAACACCCCAATTTCCTTCATGAGATACCAACACACCATTATTCTGTTGCTCTAGATTATCAGTCAATGGCTTGACCACCATAAGCTGTCTTCCCGTACGTGCAGATAACAAGTTAAACATTCTTAAGAGCAATTATCTAATGATGGACATGTGGTTAGAAGGAACGTGAAACTATTGCATTCGGATTGAACAAAGGCACAAATGGCTTATTCAGAAGTTGCACTGAGACTGAGGACGAGACTGGGATATCATGATGGTATTGGACAGGATTGGTGAGTGGGGAGGACATGGGGATGTAATTCTGTGAAGGACAAAATGGATTATGGAGTTTGAGAACAGTCTGGTTCCTTCTCGCATATCAGTGAGTAATTTATAAATAGTTTTTTGATAGTTATAATACATAAGGAAAGGAATTTTTGTTTGGAACTGAAGGCACTGAGTTGCACTTTCCATAATGAGCAGAAATTCACGTCAACCCGGTTCAGTCGACAAATATAATGACTTGAAAGCTGAAAGATGTGTTGCTGGAAAAGCGCAGCAGTTCAGGCAGCATCCAAGGAGCAGGAGAATCGACTTTTCAGGCATAAGCCCTTCTTCAGGAACCTATGCCTGAAACGTCAATTGTCCTGCTCCTTGGATGCTGCCTGACCTGCTGTGCTTTTCCAGCAACACATTTTTCAGCTCTGATCTCCAGCATCTACAGTCCTCACTTTCTCTTATTAAATATAATGACTTACCAGGAATACCAACTATAGCGAGGATGGGATAGTAACCACCTTGAATAATCCAAAGGATGTCCTGGATCCGCCATGCTAATGATATCCAAGGCCAAGAACGCCAGGAAAGACCCAAGGATAAGCTCCTGTCCATTGTTAGAACATTCCAGTCTAATGTTTTCAGATTCTGATCTCTCCTCCCCATCTCTCTCTCTTTCGAGCTGCTGATCCCTGTTAGTGCTGTCAGTGATGCTCCTACTCATACTATGGGATAGCACATTGAACAGAGCTCATTTATCTTTCAACGATGGAAACTCTCCATTGTGATAATTAGGATCCACGGAGATTGACAGTAATCACAGTCACTGAACAACTAGCTTCAGTTAACCCTTTTGAATTCAATATTGATTTTATTAAAATTCAAAAAAACGTTTAAAGCTACACATTTGGCATAGAATATATGTGGGGGAGGGTGAACAGAGGGAAGAAATATTTGAGATGGTAGATTGATTGTATGTAATCATTCAGTCTGCCTTAGATATGCGAGTAATGTCAAAGGATTTTCAGAACAGTAACAAGTTTCTCCATTTATAAATCGAAACATATAATCTGTAACTACTGATTAGTGATTCTGATGTCAGGAAAATATGGATACAACTTTTCTAGTCCATAATCTGACAGGAAAATGTGCATACAACAACATGAGTGATAACAGACAAATGGCATGTATATGTTAACAGAGAATATGATGTGACACACAATTCAGATGTTTATTCGAGGATCAGAGAGGGCAGGTGAGGGTCATGCTGTTCATGTTATCGATGTCAATCAACTGTGATTAAGTAAATTTCACTGGATTTCGATTGCAGTGTGATTATGATATTGGGGACATGGCTGCCGAGACTGGAGGGAGGGAATATGATATTTTCCAGCCATCAGTATGGGAATTGTATTCTTCATAAATCATATGAAGATCAAATTCCGGGATACAACTCAAATGAGGAATGAGGAGAGCCAATATTAACCATACAACCAGAAGACATTGGTGCAGAAACTTGGCCATCAGGCCCATTGCGCCTGCTCCGCCATTCAATGATGGCTGTTAAGATTCTCCACCACATTCTCCCGCTTTCTACCTGTAACCCTTGATCCCCTTTACAATCAAGAACCTATCTGTCTCACTCGTAAATATACTCAATGACCTGGCTTCGACAGCCTTCTGTGGCGGTGAATTCCATAGATTCACCACTCTTTGGTTGAAATGGTTCGTCCGTATCTCTGTTCTGAAAGGTCTTCTCTTTACTCTTTCCCATCGGGGCATAGGCTCTCCTACCATTGGAAATATCGCCCCAAACTCCACTCTGTCCAGGACATTAAGTGTCCTGTAAGTTTCGAGTAGACCTCCTAACATCTTCTGAACTCTACCATATATGGACCTAGAGCCCTCAGACGTTCTTCATAACAGACAAATGGGACCATTCTCGTGGATCTCCTTGGAAAACGCTCAAGGGCCAGTTCATCCTTCCTGAGATATGGGACACAAAACTGTGCACAATAATCCAAATGTGGCCTGACCAAAGCCTTATACAGCCTCAGAAGTACATCCCTGCTTTTATATTCAAGCCCTCTTGGAATAAATGCCATCATTGTATTTGCCTTCCTAACTATTGACAACCTGCAAGATTTCCTATCGAGACTCCTGGACTGCAACTCCCTCGGCTTTTTGCACTTTTGACTTCTGAACCTGCTCGCTATTTAGAAAATAGTCCATGTCTGTATTCATCCTAGCAAAGCGCATGATGTCACTCTTGCCCACGTTATACTCCATCTGCCACAACTTTGCTGAACTCCCCTAACCTGTACAAATCCTTCAGTAGGAGAAAGTGAAGACAGCAGATGCTGGAGATCAGAGTCAAAAAGTGTGATGCTAGAAAAGAACAGCCAGTCAGGCGGCATCCGAGTATCCGGAGATTCGATGCTTCAGGCATAAAGCCTTCATCAGGAATGAGGGGGTTGGGCGGAAGGGGGCTGAGAGACAAATGGGAGAGGCTGGGGCTGGGAGGAAGGTAGCTTGGACAGCGATAGCTAGATGAAGGTGAGTGGTGATAGTGAAAGGTTAGAGTGGAAGGTGGAGTGGATACATGCGAAGGAAGATGGACAGGTTGGACAGTTCAAGAGGGCGGTACTGAACTAGAGGGTTAGATCTGGGATAAGATGGTGGGAGGGGAGATGAGGAAATTGGCGAAATTGCCTTTGATACCGTGTGGTTGGAGGGTCCCTCGGTGGAAGATGATGCATTCTTTCTCCAGACGACTGCTGGATAGGAATTGGCCATGGAGGAAGCCAAAAACATGCATATCCTTGTTGTAGTGGGAGGGAGAGTTGAAGTGTTCAAGGATAGGGAAATGGGGTTTTTGGGTGTGTGTGTCCGAGTGTGTTACCTGAACCGTTCTGCAAATTGATGTCCTATCTCCCCAATGGAGAGGAGATCCGGTGCAATGGACAGAGTAGATGTGGTGTTTGGATGCACAGGATGTTCTTTGCCTGATGTGGAAGGATCCTTTGGGCGTTGGATGGAGGTGAGGAGGGAGTGATGACATAGGTTACATACCTCTTGTAGTGGCAAAGATGGTGTCAGGAGTGGAAGGTGGCTGGGTGGGGTTGAGGGTGCATGAACCGCACGAGGGAGATGTGAAGGGAATGGTCTCTGTTGATATGGGTGGGGAGGGAATTATACCTCTGGTGGTGGTGTCTGACTGTTGGTGGCGGAAATGGTGGAGGATGATGCGTTGTATCCTGTTGTTGGTGGGATGGAAGGCGAGCACCAGAGGGGTTCTGTCCTTGTTGTAGTTGGAAAGGTGGAGATCAAGGACGGAGGTGCGGGAAGTTGAGGAGATGCGCTAGAGCATCCTCCTGTAGCCGAACCACCTCTTTAGTGCTACCTGTCCCTCTATCTATCTTTGCACTGTTTGAAAACCTAGCCAGAATCCTCTCAGTTCCTTCATGCAAATCATTAATGCATAAAGGGAAAGGTTGTGGTCCCAACATTGAGTCTTGTGGAACACCACTTGTCCCTGGCTGCCATCCTGAGAAGGACTCTTTAATCCCAACTCCCTGCTTTCTGTCAGACAGCCATGCTACTATCCATGTTCGTACATTGCTTCGAACACCATGGGCCCTTATCTTTCTCAATAGCCTCCTGTGTGGCACCTTATCAAAAGATTCTTGCGGAGCAAGCGGATAACATCTATTTTTCTTCTTGGTCTAATCTGCTTGTTACTCTCTCAATGAATTCTAACAGGTTTGTCTGGCCTGACTGTTCTTGATGAAACCATGTTGACTCTGTTCTATTTTACCAAAGACCTCAAGTATTCAGAAATCCCATCCTTCACGATGGATTCCAGCTTGTTACCCACAACTAAGGTAAGGCTAATCAGTCTGTAATTTTCCATTTTTTCCCTTATTAAACGGAGTGTGACATTAGCAATTTCCAGCCTCTTGGCCCTTTCCTGATTTTAGTCATTCCTGAAAGATTACTACTTATACTTGCACTACCTCTTCAGCTATCTCCCTTCCAAAGCTGGGGTGTAGTCCACCTGGTCCAGGTGATTTATCCACATTTAGGACATTCAGTTTTCTAACATGTTATTCTTGATGATGGCCACCATACTCAGCTCTGCCCTCTCACTCTCTTCAACTTCTGTGAAATTATTCATGTCTTCCACCATGAAGACTGATGCCAAGTTGTTCATTCATTTCTTTGTTTCCCACTACTATGTCTCCAGCATCATTTTCCAGTGTCCAATATAACTTTTACCTCTCTTTTGCACTTTATATATCTCAAGAACCTCTTACAGTCTCCTCTATATTGTTGGTTCGCTTACCCCTAAATTTAATCTTCTCCCTCCTTATTTTTTTGTCCTCTGTTGGTCTTTATAAGTTTTGCAATTCTCTCGTTTCCCACTGCCCTTCACCACATTGTATGCTAACACTTTTGCTTGTATGCAATCCTTGACTTCCCTCCTCAGCCCTGGTTGCCTTCTCCTCCCTGTATCATGCCTCTATTCCTCAGCATGAATCTCTGCAGTGTCTCCTGAATTAATCTTGGAATCCCCTGCCATTGCTGTCCCACTGTCTTTCCTGCTATACCCCTCTCCACATATCAGAGATTGCTGCAAGTTCAGGTCCATCCAGTCTTTCTTGTTTAGGTCCTACCGACTCGGGAATCCCAATGATCCACATATCAGAAGTGCTGCCTCACCTGCCAGCTGTTTGGCCATGTATTTAACTTTGCTACCTTCCTAGTCCTAACCTCACTCGCATATTCTGGTGTCTCCAAAATTCAAATATCCTTTCAACAGAACTCTCGCAAGGCCTTTTATTTAAAGTGGATAAACTTGATAATAAAAACTTAAGTGTGACCTCAGGAAAGTGGAGTCCACTGAATTAGTCCAATGCCCAGAGGATCTGATATCTATCCCCGCCACTCCAGTCCAGGAGTCATATGGACTGGTGGTGATGGAAGAGCACCACTGAACTGCTGTACTCTTCCAGCACCACTAATCCAGAATATGGTTTCCAGCATCTGCAGTCATTGTTTTTACAAAGGTATACATATGAACCATATATTTGCAGTTGTACGAGGATAAACAGAAAACTAGAAAATGTCAGAGCAGATGGATGTCATGCAGCTTGTTTACTCTGCTTTGCTATTCAATTGGACTTTAGTTATTCTGTTCCTTTCAAAGGCAGGATCTTTACCCAGCATCCCCAGTGGGTCAGAAAGTGCCCAGTGTCATTGTGTGCACAGTCCTGCGAAGGGAGTGTCCAGTGCCAGGCAATAGGGTGTGGTGAGTCCCAGGGGTGGCACAAGAAAAGGCTGCATGTAATGACGATGGATTGACAGACTGAAAGGGATGGAATGGGTATCCAGGGACACTGCACACACGGAAGGGGCCGGGCAAGATTCCTAAACAACCAGGGAACCCGCGATGCACGGCTGCTTTTACAAAACCCTGTCACGTTTGCGAGATTTCTCTGTCGAACCAAAGCAAAAATACTGTAGATGGTAGAAATCCGAAGCAAACACAGAGACATACTGTGGAGAGACGAAAGAGTTAATGTTCCCAATGCAAACACGGGAAGAATTTACAAAGCCCACATACACAGGCTCCAGAGATTGGAATTGAACCCCAGTCCCTCGCACTTTGAAGCAGCAGTGTTGTGAAACAGTGCCGCCCAATGATGGATAATCAGAGTTAGAGACATTGCGACTGTTCTCTGTGATTGGGACTGAGAGTCCAGAATTAGATTAGATTAGATTAGATTACTTACAGTGTGGAAACAAGCCCTTCGGCCCGACAAGTACACACCGCCCCGCCGAAGCGCAACCCACCCATACCCCTACATCTACCCCTAACCTAACACTACGGGCAATTTAGCATGGCCAATTCACCTGACCTGCACATCTTTGGACTGTGGGAGGAAACCGGAGCACCCGGAGGAAACCCACACTGGGAGAATGTGCAAACTCCACACAGTCAGTCGCCTGAGGCGGGAATTGAACCCGGGTCTCTGGCGCTGTGAGGCAGCAGTGCTAACCACTGTGCCACCGTGCCGCCAAACGCGGTGTGTTGCCTACCTGGTGCTTGGGTTTGGGTTATATCATCTGGGCTGCAGAAGAACTTGGATTGGGCGGGGAATGATCCAGTGGTCAGGATCCATGTAGGTACCAACGGCTGGACAAACAAATGACAGTGAAAAGAGCAACGGGTAATAAAGGACTAAACTATCATATCGAAATGCATGCAGCATAAGGAATAAGGTAAACACGCTTGTGACTCATTCACAAATTGGCAGGCACGACATGGGCATTACAGTGATATCACTGCAAGAGGATCAGGATTCGGAGCGGAATATTCAATGATATTCATCCTGTCGAAAAGATAGGCATGTGGGCAGAGTGATAAAGTTGTTTCATTATTAAGAATGGAATTGAATCATTAATCAATAATAAGAAATGAAGTAAGGTCAGATCATGTAGAATCTGTGTTGGTAGAATTGAGGAATCAAAAAGGTGAAAAAAATGCAGTTAGAGTTATGTACAGGAAGCTGGGGTGCAAGATACACCAGGAGCGAGAAAGTTCTGTGGGAAAGACAAAGTTACAGTGATCCTGTGGGATTTCATTATGCAGGTGAACTGGGAATTCAGGTTGGTAGTGGTTCGCAAGGAAAGGAATTTGTGGAATGTCTATGAGATGGCTTCTTGGGGCAGCTTGTACAGGCAAACTAGATGAAGGAGCTTAAGGTAAACGAATTCTTAGCAGGCAGTGATCATAATATGATTGAACTTATACTGCAGATTCAGATGGAGAAGGTAGAATCAGTAGTAATGGTATTACAGCTGAATAAAGGCAATTACAGGGACATGAGGGAGGAGCTGGGTAGAATTGACTGGGAGACGGGCCCAGCAGGAAAGACAGTGCAACAGCAATGGCAGGAGATTTTTGGAGTAATTCAGGGCACAGCAGAGATTTATCCTGAGGAAAAAAGAAGCTTATAAGGGAGGATGGGGCAACCATAGCTGACTAGGGAACTCAGGTATAGCATAAATGCAAAAGAGAAAGGATATAATGTGGCAAAGTGCAGTGTAAAACCTGAGGATTGGGAAGCTTACAAAGATAAAACAGAGGAAAAATAAAATAAGGAGGGAGATTATTAAATAAGGGGGTAAGCGAGCTTATAAGATAAAGGAAGACTGTAACAGTTTGTTTCGATATATAAAGTTCAAAAGAGCGGCAAAAGTGAACATTGGATTGCTGGAAAATGATACTGGGGAGATAGTAGTAGGGAACGAGAAATGGCCAAGGAACTGAATAATTACTTTGCGTCAGCCTTGACTGTGGGAGGCACGAGTAATACATTAAACATTCAAGAGATTGAGGAGCCAGAGCTGAGTATGATGGCCACTACCATGGAGAACATGCTAGAAACAAATGCAATGGTCTGAAGGTGGGTAAATAACCTTGACCAGATGGACTACATCCCAGTATTATAAGGGAGATAGCTGAAGAAGGAGTGGAGGCAATCGTGGTTATCTTTCAGGAATCACGAGAGTAAGGAACGATCCCAGAGCACTGGGAACCCACTAGCGTGACACCCCATTTTAAAAAGAGAATAAAGAAAAAGACAACAAAAACCCACCATGAATAGTTTAACCTCGGTCGTGGGTAAGATCCCGGAATTCATTGTGAAGGATAAGATTTCTGAATACTTGAAAGTGATTGTTAAAATAGGGCAAAGTCGGCATGATTTCGTCAAGGGAAGTTCATGCCTGACAAATCTGTTGGAATGCTTTGAAGACAAATGAGCAGGCTCGACCAAGCACAGTCAATGGATGTTATCCACCTGGACTTGAAGAAGGCCTTTGACAAGGTATCACACAGGAGATTACTGGTTTTGATAACGGTCCGTGGTGTTAGAGCAAGGGTCGTGGTATGAATAGATGCTTGTCTGTCTGGTAGAAAGAAGAGAGTGGGGATAAATGAGTACTTTTTGAGTGCGAGCAGCAGCTAAGGTAAGACTGTTTGTTTTAAAAGTACTTACCGGAAGCGGGCAGAGATGTTTTTTTTTCACTCTCTCTTCACAGAAAGAGCGGGAGAAGCAGGGGGAAGTGACGACGACCAGAGAGGCAGCCGAGACCCGGAAGCAGGTAGAGCGTAAGCTTACCTGGGTAGGTTTGTTTCCCCTTTAAAAGCGAGCAGCCAGTGCAGGGACCCCCTGCGGCCGTTCCCCTCAAGAACAAGTATACCGTTTTGGATACTTGTGGGGGGGACGACTTACCAGGGGTAAGTGACGGGGCTCAGGCCTCTGGCACGGAGCCTGTCCCCGCTACTCAAAAGGGAAGGGTGGAGAAGAGCAGAGCAATAATAATTGGGGACTCGATAGTTCGGGGCACAGATAGGCGGTTTTGTGGGAACGAGAGAGACTCACGTTTGGTATGTTGCCTCCCAGGTGCAAGGGTACGTGATGTCTCTGATCGTGTTTTCCGGGTCCTTAAGGGGGAGGGGGAGCAGCCTGAAGTCGTGGTCCATATTGGCACCAATGACATAGGTAGGAGGAGTGCTGAGGATGTTAGACAGGCTTTTAGGGAGCTAGGTTGGAAGCTCAGAGTTGGAACGAACAGAGTTGTTGTCTCTGGTTTGTTACCCGTGCCACGTGATAGAGAGTAGAGGAATAGGGAGAGAGAACAGTTAAATGCGTGGCTACAGGGATGGTGCAGGAGGGAGGGATTTCGGTACTTGGATAACTGGGGTTCTTTCTGGCGAAGGTGGGACCTCTATAAACAGGATGGTCTGCACCTGAACCTGAGGGGCACCAGTATCCTTGGGGGGAGGTTTGCTAGTGCTCTTGGGGGGGGGGGGTTTAAACTAACTCTGCAGTGGCATGGGAACCCAGACTGTAGCTTTAGGGTGCAGGATCAGGAGTGTAGGGAGGTTAGGAATATGGCATCAATATTAACGGAGGGTGCCTGTAAACAGAAGAGTGGCTTGAAGTGGGTATACTTTAATACCAGAAGTATACGAAATAAGGTAGGTGAACTTGCAGCGTGGGTTGGTACCTGGGACTTCGATGTTGTGGCTATTATGGAGACATGGCTAGATCAGGGACAGGATTGGCTGTTGCAGGTTCCAGGGTTTAAATGTTTTAGTAGGGTCAGAGGTGGGGGTAAAAGAGGGGGGTGTGTGGCTTTGCTTGTCAAAGATAGTATTACAGCGGTGGAAGGGAAGATGGACGAAGATTTGCCATCTGAGGTAGTTTGGGTTGAGGTTAGGAATAGGAGAGGTGAGGTCACCCTGTTAGGAGTCTTTTACAGGCCTCCTAATAGTCCTAGAATCGTTGAAGAAAGGATTGCGAAGATGATTCAGGAGAAGAGTGAAAGTAATAGGGTGGTTGTTATGGGGGACTTTAACTTTCCTGATATTGATTGGGAAAGCTATAGCTCAAGTTCGTTAGATGGGTCAGTGTTTGTCCAATGTGTGCAGGAGAGTTTCCTGACACAATATGTAGATAAGCCAACAAGAGGTGAGGCCATTTGGATTTGGTTCTGGGTAACGGACCAGGCCAGGTATTAGAACTAGAGGTAGGTGAGCACTTTGGGGACAGTGACCACAATTCGGTGATTTTTACTCTAGTGATGGAGAGGGATAAGTGTGCACTACAGGGCAAGAGTGAAAGCTGGGGGCAGGGAAATTATGATGCGGTAAGGCATGACTTAGGATATGTGGATTGGAAAAGTAGATTCCAAGGCAAGAGCGTAATTGATATGTGGAACTTGTTCAAGGAGCAACTATTGAGTGTCCTTGATAAGTACGTACTTATCAGGCAGGGAGGAAAGGGTCGTGTGAGGGAGCCGTGGTTTAATAAGGAATTGGAATCCCTTGTTAAATGGAAGAGGGCGGCCTTTGTAAAGATGAGGCGTGAAGGTTCAATAGGGGCGATTGAGAGTTATAAGGTAGCCCGGAAGGACCTGAAGAGAGAGCTAAGAGCAGCAAGGAGGGGACATGAAAGGTCCTTAGTTGGTAGGATTAGGGAAAACCCTAAGGCTTTCTATAGGTATGTTAGGAATAAAAGAATGACTAGGGTAGGAATAGGTCCAATCAAGGATAGTAATGGGAAGTTGCGTGTGGAGGCTGAAGAGATTGGGGAGGCACTGAACGAATACTTTTCGTCAGTATTCACTCAGGAACAGGACATTGTTGTCGATATGAATACTGAGGCACGAATAAGTAGAATGGATGGCTTTGAGATATGTAGAGAAGAGGTGTTGGAAATTCTGGCAAGGGTGAAAATAGATAAGTCCCCTGGGCCTGATGGCATTTATCCTATGATTCTCTGGGAAGCAAGGGAGCAGATTGCAGAGCCATTGGCCTTGATTTTTGTGTCCTCTTTGTCTACAGGAGTAGTGCCGGAGGACTGGAGGCTAGCAAATGTGGTTCCCTTGTTCAAGAAGGGGAGTAGGGATAATCCTAGTAACTATAGGCCAGTGAGTCTCACTTCTGTTGTGGGCAAAGTCTTAGAGAGAATTGTAAGGGATAGGATTTATGAACATCTGGATAAGAATAATGTGATCAAGGATAGTCAGCATGGTTTTGTGAAGGGCAGGTCGTGCCTCACAAACCTTATTGAATTCTTTGAGAAGGTGACTAAGGAGGTAGATGAGGGGAAAGTGGTAGATGTGGTATATATGGATTTTAGTAAGGCGTTTGATAAGGTCCCCCATGGTAGGCTACTGCAGAAAATACAGAGATATGGCATTGAGGGTGAGTTGCAGGTTTGGATTAGGAATTGGCTGGCTGGAAGATGACAGAGGGTAGTAGTTGATGGCAAAGAGGGTAGAAGTTCATCCTGGAGTGCCGTCACTAGCGGTGTTCCGCAAGGATCTGTTTTGGGACCATTGCTGTTTGTCATTTTTATAAATGACCTAGAGGAACGGTTAGAAGGTTGGGTGAGCAAGTTTGCGGATGATACGAAAGTCGGAGGAAGGATGTGGCAGGTTACAGCGGGATATAGAGAAGCTGCAGAGCTGGGCAGAAAGGTGGCAAATGGTGTTCAATGTAGCTAAGTGTGAGGTGATTCACTTTGGTAAGAGTAACAAAAAGATGGGGTTATGGGCTAATGGTCGGATACTTAGTAGTGTGGAAGAGCAGAGGGATCTTGGTGTCCATGTACACAGATCTCTGAAAGTTGCCACCCAGGTAAATAGTGCAGTGAAGAAGGCACATGGCGTACTGGCTTTTATTGGTAGAGGAATTGAGTTCCGGAGTCCTGACGTCATGCTGCAGTTGTATAAGACTCTGGTGCGGCCACATCTGGAATATTGTGTGCAGTTTTGGTCGCCATACTATAGGAAGGATGGGGAGGCACGGAAACGGGTGCAGAGGAGGTTTACCAGGATGTTACCTGGTATGGTATGAAGATCCTATGAGGAAAGGCTGAGGCACTTGGGGTTGTTTTCATTGGAGAAAAGAAGGTTTAGGGGTGACTTGATAGAGGTGTACAAGATGATTAGGGGGTTAGATAGGGTTGACAGTGAGAACCTTTTTCCACGTATGGAGTCAGCTATTATATCGGGGCATAGCTTTAAATTAAGGGGGGGGTAGATATAGGACTGATGTTAGGGGATGGTTCTTCACTCAGCGAGTCGTAAGTTCATGGAATGCCCTGCCAGTAGCAGTGGTGGACTCTCCCTCTTTATGGGTATTTAAGCAGGCATTGGATAGGTATATGGAGGATAGTGGGTTAGTGTAGGTTAGGTGGGCTTTGATCGGCGCAACATCGAGGGCCGAAGGGCCTGTACTGCGCTGTATTCTTCTATGTTCTATGTTCTATGTTCTCAGGATGGCAGCCGGTGACAAGTGGTGATTCACAATGCTCAGTGTTGGAATTATATCTGGCTTGGTTTGCAGACGATACAAAGATAGGCAGATGGCCAAGTCGTATTGAGTAGGCAGAGAGGCTGAACAAGGATTTGGACAGGTAAAGAGATCGGCAGATGCATTCCAATGTTGGAAAGTGTGAGGTCATGCACTTTGCACCGAAGAATAGAGGCATGGTCTATTTTTTAAATGGCGAGGAAATTCAGAAATCTGAAGTGCAATGTGACTGGGGAGTTCTAGTGCAGTGTTCTTTCAAGGTAAGCTTGCAGGTTGAGGCAGTAGTTAGGAGGGCAATTGTAATTAGGATTGGGACCATTTACTACGAGAAGAATTGAATATAAGAACATGATATATATGGCTCTTATCAGACCAGATTTGGAGTATTGTGCTCACTTTTGAGCTCCATATGTCAGGAAAGATGTACTGGTCCTGGGGCATATTCAGAAGACTTTCACGAGAATGGTGATCGGAATGAAAAGCTTATTGTATTGAGAAATGTTTGACGACTCTGTGTCTATAGTCGATAAAGTTTAAAAGGATAAGAGGGAATAAAATTGAATATACAGAATACTGAATGACCTGGAGCGAGTGGATGTTGATAAGATGTTTCCATTGGACTAGGATCCAAGGGCACAAAGGAACACGTTTTAGAACTGTGATATGGAGAAAGTTATTTAACCATAAAATGGTGCATGTTTGACATTTAATGCCACAGAAGGCCGTGGGGTCAGGACATTGAGTATATTTGAGACGGAGGGAGATAGATTTTGATTATCCAGGGGATCGAGGGTTACGGGGAGAAGGTCGGAGAATGGGTTTGAGAAACCTATCAGCAATGATTGAATGATGAAGCAGACTCAATGGGCTAACTGTCCTAATGTATGCTCCAATGTTTTATAGTATTCTGGTCTAAAACTCAAGGCAGTACCTTGCAACTCTGAGAAGATAGATTCATGTTCTTCATGAATGTCAGAAGCTGTTGGGAATAGTTAACTGTTTTAGAATGAAGGTACTGTGGTTGCTATCGGGTTGGTGGATAATATGACATTCAGTGCAGGATCACACACCAACTGCCTTGTATTAATATGCTGAGAGCGTGTTTGGCGTCACGGTGGCACAGTGGTTAGCACTGCTGCCTCACAGCGCCAGAGACCGGGTTCAGTTCCCGCCTCAGGCGACTGACTGTATGGAGTTTGCACGTTCTCCCCGTGTCTGCGTGGGTTTCCTCCGGGTGCTCCGGTTTCCTCCCACAGACCAAAGATGTGCAGGTCAGGTGAATTGGCCATGCTAACTTGCCCGTAGTGTTAGGTAAGGGGTAAATGTAGGGGTATGGGTGGGTTGCGCTTCGGCGGGTTGGTGTGGACTTGTTGGGCCGAAGGGCCTGTTTCCGTATTGTAAGCAATCTAATCTAAAACCTGGACCTCTCTGTCTCTCACAATGGGGAGTAGGGGTTGGGGTGGGTGGGCGTAATATCATCCCAGGCATTTCAACTATCCTGAGTGATTCAGCAGTCATCAATGTATCACCTTCTCATATATGTTTCGAATATAAGGAGTGATTGTCCATCTCTCTTAGGGTTCAATACAATCATCTCTTATTCCCTGACAGCGCTATAGATCAACCTTCGCTCACTCCTCATGGTGCCATCATCCCAGGAATTAAGCTGGTCGAACTTCTCTTCACTCTCTCTGTGGTATGAAGATCACTCAATTTCAAAGTTAGAAAATCTGACCACAATACCTTCAGCTAGTAGGAGCCAAGGGGGATTAGTGAGTAGTATGAGCTCTCCCTGTGGGGAAGGGGGTACAATCTCTTCTTATTTGTGTTATATGATGGTTCATTGCACAAGGAGTTATTAGGAGTTTTGAGTTGGTTGTTTTTGCAGTTGTATTTTCAAGTTTAATCGAACTGTTTACCACGTTTGCTCGATGCACAATAAAAGGGGTCCTTCCTCACAGGGGGGCACAGGCTGTTTCGGATGGTTATGGCTTATCGCTCGTTTAAATGGTGCTCCTGGAACATTAAACGGGTGTCATTCACCAATTGATGCTTTCAGGCCTTAGAAAGGAAAGGGTCGATGTAGCCTTGGTGTCACAAAAAAAGATATCTAACCGATAAGGAACATTTAAAGTTACAGAAGAGAGTGTTTTGCTTGGTGTTATTATCATTCTTTCATTCGAAATGTAGAGGAGTAGCTTTTCTCATTCAGAAGAACCTTCCATATCAGTTGTTTGACTAAATTAAGGACGAATGTCAGCTGGTTCTGATCCTTAAAGCTTAATACATAGAGAGGAACATGAGATCGAGTCAACGTGTCATAGAGATGCATAACATGGAAACTGACCCTTTGGTCCAAAAAGTCCAGGCTGACCAGATATCCCAATCCAATCTAGTCCCGCCTGCCAGCACCCGGCCCATATCCCTCCATACCCTTCCTATTCATATATCCATCCAAATGCCTCCTAAATGTTGCAATTGTACCAGCCTCCACTACTTCATCAAGCAGCTCATTCCATCCACGTACCACCCTATACGTGAAAAATTACCCCTCAGATCTCTTTTATATCTTTCCCCTCTCACCCTAAACCTATGCCCTCGAACTCGGGACTCCCTGACGCCATCAATAAGACTTTGCCGATTTACCCTATCCATGACCTCATACTTTTGTAAACCTCTATAAGGTCACCAGTCAGCCTCCAATACTCCAGAGAGAACAGCCCAGCCTCTACGGCCTCTCCCTACCGCTCAAATCTTCCAACCCTGGCAGCATCCTTGTAAATCTTTTCTGAACCCTTTCAAGTTTCACAACATCTTTCCGTTAGGAAGGAGACCAGAATTGCACCAAATATTCGAATAGTGGCCTATCCAATGTCTTGACCAGCCGCAACATGACCTCCCAACTCCTGCACTGACCAAGAAAGGAAAGCATATCAAATGCCTTCTTCACTACCCTGTCTACCTGCGACTCCACTTACAAGGAGCTGTGAACCTGCACCCCAAGGTCTCTTTGTTCAACAACTCTCTCCAGGACAATTAAGTGTATAAGTCCTGTTCAGATTTGCTTTCCCAAAATGCAGCATCTCGCATTTGTCTGAATAAAGCTCCATCTTCCACTTCTCAGCCCAATGGCCCATCTGGTCAAGATCCTGTTGTAATCTGAGGAAACCCTCTTCGCTGCCCACTACACCTGCAGTTTTGGTGTCATCTGCAAACTTACTAACTGTACCTCATATGCTCGCATCCAAATCATTTATGCAAATGACAAAAAGTAGGGGACGCAGCACTGATCATTGTGGTACTCCACTGTTCACGGGCCTCCAGTCTGAAAAAAACCCTCCTCCACCACCCTCTGTCTTCTTCCTTGCAGCCAGTTCTGTATCCAAATGGCTAGTTCCCCCTGTATTCCATGAGATTTAACCTTGCTAATCAGTCTCCCATGGGGAACCTTGTCGAACACCTTATTGAAGTCGACATATATCACATCCACCGCTCTGCCCTCATCAATTCTCTTTGTTACTTCTTCAAAAAATCTCAATCAAGTTGATGAGACATGATTTCCCACGCACAAAGCCATGTTGACTATCCCGAATCAGTCCTCATCTTTCTAAATACATGGACATCCTGACCTCAGGATTCTCTTCAACACCTTGTTCACCATCGACATCTGGCTCAGCGGTCTATAGTTCCCTGGTTTGTCCTTATCGCCCTTTATAAACAGTGGCAGCACATTTGCCAACTTCCAGTCTTCCACCACCTTACCGGTGACTATCGATGATACAACTACCTCAGCAAGGGGCCCAGCAATCACTTCTCTAGCTTCCCACAGAGTTCTCTGGTACACCTGATCAGGTGCTTGGAATTTATTCCCTTTACCCGTTTCAAGACATCCAGCACTTCCTCCTCTGTAATCTGGACATTTTGCAAGATGTCACCATCTATTTCCCTACAGTCTATATCTTCCATATCATTTTCCACAGTAAATACTGATGCAAAATATTCATTTAGTATCTCCCCCATTTTCTGCAGCTCCACGCAAATGCCGCCTTACTGATCTTTGAGGGGCCCAATTCGTTCCCTAGTTACTTTTTTGTCCTTAACATATTTGTAAATAAAACACCCTTTGCATTATCCTTAATACTATTTGCCAGACCTATCTCATGTCCCCGTTTTGCACTCTTGATTTCCCTCTTAAGTATACTCCTACTTCCTTTATACTCTTCTATGGATTCATTTGATCTATCCTATCTATACCTGACATACGCTTCCTTCTTTTTCTGAACCAAACCCTCAATTTCTTTCGTCACCCAGCATTCTGTATACCTACCAGCCATTCCTTTCACCCTGACAGGAATATCGTTTTGCTGGATTCTTGTTATCTCATTTCTGAAGTCTTCCCGTGTTCCAGCTGTCTCTTTACCTGCGAGCATCTGCCCCCCCCCCCCCCCCCCCCCCGGCTCCCCAGCTTTCGAAGGGTCTTGCCTAATACCGTCAAAATTGGCCTTTCTCCAATTTAGAGCTTCAACTTTTAGATCTTGTGTATTCTTTTCTTTCACGATTTTAAAACGAATATAATTATGGTCGCTGGCCCCAAAGTGCTCCCCCACTGACACCTCAGTCATCTGCCCTGCCTTATTTCCCAAGAGCAGGTCAAGTTTGCACCTTCTGTAGTAGGTGCATTCACATATTAAATCTGAAAATTGTCTTGTACGCACTTAAGAAATTCCTTTCCTTTTAAACCTTTAACACTATGGCAGTGCCAGTCGATGTTTGGAAAGTTACAAAATCCCCTACTATAACGATCCTATTATTCTTCCAGTTAGCAGAGATTTCCTTAAATGTTTGTTTCTCAATTACCCTCTGACTATTGGGGGATCTATAATACAATCCCAATAAGGCTATCATCTCTTCCTTATTTCTCAGTTCGACCCAAATAACTTCCCTGGCTGTATTTCTGGGAATATCCTCCCTCAGCACAGCTGTAATGCAATCCCTTATCAAAAATGCCACTCCTTCTCCTCTCTTGCCTCCCTTTCTATCCTTCCTGTAGCATTGTATCCTGGAACATTAAGCTGCCAGCACTATCCATCACTGAGCCATATTTCTGTGATTGCTATGAAATCCCAGTCCCATGTTCCTAACCATGCCCTGAGATTATCTGCATTTCCTGTTAGGCCCCTTGCTTGAATAAATGCAGTTTAATTTATTAGTCCTACATTATCCCTGCCTGCCCTGATTGTTTGACTCACTTCTGTTCTCAACTGTACCAGTCTCAGATTGGTCTTTTTCCTCACTAGCTCCCTGGATCAACCCCCAACCCTCACCTTACTAGTTTAAATCCTCACGAGAAGTTCTAGCAAATTTCCCTGCCAGTATCTTAGTCCCCTTCCAATTTAGGTGCAATCCGTCCTTCTTGTACAGGTTAGTCCTACCCAAAAGAGATTCCAGTGATCCAAAACTGTGAATCCTTCTCCCATACACCAGCTCCTCAGCCATGCATTCATCTGCTCTATCCTCCTATGCCTACACTCACTAGTTAGTAGCACTGAGAGAAATCCATATATTACTACCCTTGATGACCTCCTCTTTAAATTTATGCCTTACTCTCTGTAATCTCCCTTCAGAATCTCAACCTTTTCCCTTCCTATATCGTTGGTTCCAATGTGGACAATGACCTCTTGCTGGTCCCTTTCCCCCATGAGAACATTCTGCACCCTCTCTGAGACATACCTGATTCTGAAACAGGGAAACAACACTCCATTCTGATTTTTCTCTTCTGGCCAGAGAAACGTCTGTTTGCACCTTGGACTACAGCATCCCCTAACTCAATTGATCTCTTGGAAGCCGACGTACCCCTCGTTGCATTAGATCCAGTCTCAGTACCAGAAACTTGGCTGTTCGGGCTACGTTCCCCTGAGAATCCATCACCCCCTACATTTTCCAAAACACCATACCTGTTTGAAATGGGTATATCCACAATCGACTCCTGCCTTAGGTGCCTATCGCTCTTACACTTCCTGAAGTTAACATGTCTTTGTGACTGTATCTGAGACTTTCCCCCCTTCCTGTAACTGCCATCCATCACATACTGTTGCTGTTGCAAATTTCTTATCGCTTCTATCTGTCTCTCCAACCGATCCACTCGATCTGGTAAGATTCGCATCCAACAACATTTATGACAGATATAATCCGCAGTAATCCTTAAACTCTCTTTAAACTCCCACATCTGACAAGAAGTACATATCACTGCAAAGGCCATTTTTGGTCCTTCACAATCGACAGACCCAGAAAATAACACCGCCTTATTCCTCTACAAAACACTGCACCAGTTTAACTTAATAGTTATGGCTTATATTTTAAGTTTAATCAAGATACTTATATCTAAAAACATATACTCAAGAAAGAACCCACTGCACTCACTACTGCAGCCTTTCTACTGGACAGACTTAAAACAACGATGAACCGATCTGATTCTGTGTTGTGAACTTCACCCAAACAGGCTTCTCCAAAATTAGTCGTGAAATTCACTGTTTGTTAATTTTCCCAGATGCACTCTGATGTCCAGCGTTACATGAATTAAAAAATAGCAAAGGGAATAAGTGTGTAGGTTCTCTCTCTCTCTCTCTCTCTCTCTCTCTCTCTCTCTCTCTCTCTCTCTCTCTCTCCCTCTCTCTCTCTCTCTCTCTCTCTCTCTCTCTCTCTCTGTCTCCCCTCCACTGTCCTCACCATGTGCTTCCTTTGTCTGTTCTTCTCCCTTTTTAAAAGTGCTGTTGTTTTGACTTTTTTTTCCCAAAGTTCCAAAACAATACAACAGCATAAAACAGCAATTGCTGCTCCTGGACTTCGAGGAAATAACCTCTACCACCTGAAACACCTCAAAAAAGGTGGAGCTCTTACAGCCAGAAATGTTTCCTGTCCTCCATCTTGCCCCTGGTACACCCCTCAACTTTGTAACAGATGCGCCCTCCAGGTTGATGTCCCTTGGGGTGGGGCATCATACAATTATAGGGGGAGACTTTAACCCGACATCTGGATCCCAAGGTGGATAACATGTTTCAGGTTCTCGACGATATTTCCTTGCAATCCAGGCAGCTGGTGGATCTAAACAGGGAATTGTGCCTGGTGGATGTGTGGAGATGGTTCACTCTAAGGGTTGGTACTTCACCTTTTTTACCTAAGCCACAAAAGTGCCAAACTAGGATTGACATGTTTTTGCCCGATTGGCCTTTTTGAATTCAGTGCTGTTTTGTAGAATTGGTAACATAGCCATTTCTGATCATGTGGCAGTTTACATGGAGATTAAGGATGGTGGCGACGGGACAGGCTCACAGTACTGGTGCATGGATACTTTCCTCCTGAACGATAGCTAGATTATTGAATATTTTTAAAGGGATTTATTAATATTTTTGTACCTTAATTTGGACAGCCAGTAATCCGACCGTGCTCTGGGAGACTGCACATGCCTTGGCAATGGGATTGATTATTTCTTACTCGGCGACTCGGAAGCGGTAGAATGGAACAGCTGAGACAGCATATTTTGAAGACCGTCTGTAACTAAGTTGCAGCAGATCACAATGCTCCAGGCTGCTCTGAACGCTGCCTTCATCCAGACAGTAAAGAGAGTGATTTCATTTGCGAAACGGAAGTTATTTGATTATGGTGATAATCTGGGTAGATATCTGGCATACTTGGCCAGAAAGAAGAGTGTCCCCAGTCTATCACATTCATTCGTGAGCGTTCTGTTACTATCACCTGCGATCCCAGAAGGGTTAATGCAGCATTCAGGAAGTTATTTTCTGGGATGTTCCAGTCAGAGGGCTGTCAGGACAGATTGGCGACGATGGAGCACTTTGTTTGGACCCTGGAACTCCCAGGTGTAACTTCAGAGCAGGCTCTCGTTTGAATGCCCCTGTGACAATCCAAGAGATACAGGAGGCGGTGAGGCAGCTCCAGAGTGGTAAAACACCGGGCCCAGATGGATTTTAGAGTTAGATTTAAAAGGAGTTCATAGACCTGCTGGCTGGGCCAATGTTGGATATGTACAATTATTCACACAGTCAGGATTACCTCCCATCCTCTCTGAGAGAAAGAAATATTTATCTTATTCTCCAGAGGATTGCACTTCATGTAGGCCTATATCCTTATTAAACGTGGACTATAATACTTTGGTGAAAATGCTGACGTTGAAGCTGGAGAATATCTTGCCCTTCATTGTGAAATAATACCAGACAATTTTTATTAGGGATTACAGGTCGTCTAATAATATTAGGAGAGTGTTAACATGGTTCAGGTGTGCCAGCAAGGGTCGATTCCAGGCTTGGTAGTGGATGCAGAGAAAGCAGTTGACTGAGTGGAGTGGCTGTACCTCTTTTATGTCCTGGAAAGGTTTGGCGTTGGAGGGGTCTTTGTCAGTAAGGTGGCAGTGTTATATAGGGAACCTAAAGCAGTGGATTTCACTTATGGTGTAAGGTCTGAGAATTTTACCAATGGCTGAGGCAGCCGTCAACGGTTTCCCGTTACACTGTTACTATTTACACTGGAGATTGACTGTTGGCAGAGGCCGTCCGGAGTGACCACAATATAATTGGCCTGGAGGCAGGATCAGGATTGCATAAGATCACCCTTTACACAGATTACGCTCTTCTCTTTCTAACGAGCTCGATGATATCTATGCCCCATTTAATACAAGTGATTAATTTATTTGGATCTTTCTCAGGATATAAAATCAATTTTATTATATCAGTGGCCATGCCTGTCTCGGATCTTCTTAGATTACCTGATCTTGGAAGTTGAATCCGATTCCCTTCCAGATGGTCAGAGGGAGGTTTCCTGTATTTAGGCATTTTTATCACCCCAGCCTTCAATCAATTAGATAAAGCTAACTTCCTGCAGTTGCTGGAGAACAAAGGGCAGGACCGCCAGTGCTGGGAGGATCTTCCGATACCATAGTTGGGTAGAATTGCTCTGGTTAAAATGAATGTACTTCCTCGTTCATTATATCCCATGCAAATGCACCTTTTGATGCTGCCCAGGTAGCCTATATGGAGGGTTACAGTCGGCTTTGATCTTTTATTTAGCATCACGTGCGGCCTCTAATGGAGCTCACCCTATTTAAGCTTCCGCGGGTCTGAGGGATGTGGATTTTACACACTTTAAGAAATACCAATTGAGTTCCCTACTAGCCTAGGTGGCTGATTGGGCTTGCCAAGACCCGTGGTCAATGTGGTTGGACATCGATGACTCCCAGGCAAAATGTCCCCACATTAATCTGTTGTTCATGGACAAGATGAGGACTGTTATGGACCATTGCAGAAATCCACTGTCCTGAAGACAGTTAAAGCATGGAGAATGATGCAACAAAGTGAAGGCAATCTACAAAAAAAACTTATCCTTTTACTCCCATTGTAGGATTGTTGGATGCTGGCTTTTGGCTTTGGGAGTCCAGAGGAGTTTCCTGTTTGGGAAACTTAGTTAACGGGGAGGGCATGGCGCCTTTCGAGCAGCTGAGCCAGAAATATGAGCTATCGAGGAGATTAGGGATTTTTATACAGAACTGACAACATTAATGGTTAGTCCCCATAGGTCGACTATCGAGGTGAGAGTCCTTCAGTCCACTCTCTCAGTCAGTACTTTCTGGCATTTAATAGGAGGTAGTGTCTCAAAGGACATCGAACAGCTGTGTGGATTTTGGGTTCAGCAACTGGGGGTGGATATCTTCACCAGAGGAGTGGGCAAATATTTGGAAGAATGCCTGGAAGATTTCAATTTGCAATAGGACGCAAGTTATGCAACTGAAGGTACTCCACAGGGTTTATTTGACATCGGAGTGGCTTGCCAAATTTAAGACAAGATCGTCCCCAATGTGCCCAAATGTAAAACAGATGTTGGTACTCTTATTCATTGCTTGTGGCCACGCCACAAACATCGTAGATTTTGGGGCGCAATAGCGAGGGTTTTGGAAGGGGTCTTGGGAACCGAGGTCAAGATAGATCTGATTTCCCGCCTCTTGGGTTCGCCGAATCACCCGTCTTTGGGAAGAGATTGTTTAGCATCCTTTCATTTTGTGTGAGGAAGAACATTCTGATGAGGTGGATGCCGGAAAATCCCCCAGGGTTCTCGGAGTGCTGTAGGTCAGTTATGGAGCACATCCCCCTGGACTTCCTTGCAATTATCTTGCATCAGAAAATTGAACTTTTTTATAGGATGTAGCTGCCCTTTTTGAACCATGTAGGCGCGGACGTATTGGCTATTTTGTTCAGGGCCTTTTTGTAACCATAAGAATTGTGTTTGCTGTCCTAGATGCCCTACTGGAGGAAAAATTCTCAACAAACACGGCTAACCCATACTGTGCACAGACAGTGCAGACCACACCATCCATGTGGTGCTGTGCAGTGTATAACAGTGAATTGTTCTGTAAAGCTGGTGCAGTTGCCCTCCCAGCATGTAGAGTTGTGTACCTCACCCCAGTGCATTGATCTGTAAACCTGGACCAGTTACCCTCCCAGCATGTAGAGCTGTGTCCATCACGCTAGTACATTGTTCAGTAACTTTGTGTTCGATCACTTCCCAGCGTGGGGAAACTTGCAACTCATGCTGGAAGTGACAGGATATGCAGCTCCCATCCATTTACAGCTTCATACTTCCATTGTGCAAAGTGATGCAGAACAACTGGTGAAAAGGAAGGAGGAAGTTTACTTAAGGTTGAGGAGGCAAGGATCAGACAGGACTCCAGAGGGTTACAAGTTAGCCAGAAAGGAACTGAAGAATGAACTCAGGAAAGCAAGAAGCTGTCATGAAATGTCCTTGGTGGGTAGGATTAAGGTAAAAGTGAAGACGTTCTACACGTATGTCAGGAACATGAGGACGGACAGAGTGAGGGTAGGCCTTATCACAGATTGTGGAGTGAATTTGCCTCATGAGTTGGAAGAGGTAGGGAATGTCCTTAATGAATGCTTTGCTTCAGTATTCACTACTGAGAGGGGCATTGAAGTTTATGGGGAGAATGTGAAACAGGCTGATATGCTAGAACAGGAGGATGTGATGAACAATTTGAGAAACACAAGGATAGGTAATTCTCCTTGGCCAAACAGAATATAAGCAAGGATGCTACAGGCAACGAAAGAATTGATTGCTCCGCATTTGGCAATGATCTTTGCATCCTCACTGCCCACTGGAGTCAGGCCAGATGAAAAGAGGTTGGCAAATGTTATTCCCTTGTTTAAGCAATGGAATAGGGATAATCTTGGGAATTATAGACCAATCAGTCTTATAACAGTGGCAGGTAAAGAATTGTAGAGGATTCTGAGAGACATGATTTATGATTACGTGATAAAAACATCGTTTGATTGAGATAGTCAGTATGACTTTGTGAGGGGCAGGTCATGCCTCACGAATCTTTTTGAACTATTTGAGGATGTGACAAAACATGTTTATGAAGGTAGTTCAATGGATGTGGTGTATATGGATTTTAGCAAGACTTTTTTTTTAAATTTACACACAGTAGGCCCATTCAGTAAGTAAGGAGGGATGGGATTCAGGGAAATCTGGTTATCTGGATACACAATTCCTGGCCCATAGAGGACAGAGGGTGGAAGAAGATCGAAGCATTCAGTCTGGAGCTCTGTGATCAGTGGTGTCCTGCAGTATCAGTTTTCGGACCTCTGCTCTTTGCGATTTTTATGAATGGTTTCGATGAAGAAGTGGAAGTGTGGGTTAGGACGTTTTCCAAAAAACACAAAGGTCGGTGGAGTTCCGGATAATTTTGAGGTATGTTGTAGGTTGCAATGGAACATTGAGAGGATTCAGAACTGATCAAGTTAAACCTGGAAAAGTGTGAAGTCATTCAATTTGGAAGTTCGAATTAGAATGTAGAGTATTGGGCTGAAGGCAGTATGCTTGGCAGTGCGGAGGAACAGAGGGATCTTGGGCTCCATGTCCAGATATGCCTCACAATTGCTACCCAGTTTGATGGCAAATCGGCAAAAGGGAGGACTGCAGATGCTGCAGAAAAATCGACATTTGAAGCAGGAGCTCTTCATCATCTGATAAAGAGCTCCTGCCCGAAACATCAATTTTCTCCCTCTTCGGATGCTGCCTGACCTGCCGTGCTTCTCCAACTCCACCCTAATCTGGACCCAAGTTGATGTAGTTGTTAAGAAAGTATATATTGTGTTGGCTTTCACAAGCTAGGGAACTGAGTTTCAGAGTTGTGAGGTTGTGCTACAGCTCTATAAAGCACGGATTAAACTACTTTTATTAAGTTGAAGGTATGTGTAGTACCTTTTAAGAAAGAGTGAATGTCGTTCTCCACTGAGAGCTTGCAAGCACTTGATGGATGACGAGCTAGCAGTTCCAGCGTATACTGGAAAAAATAAAACATGCAATGTTTGACTGTGAAACAGATACCTTGAGCTGTTTTGACAACAATTTGAATTTAACCAATCAGTTTAAATTATGCCCCAGGATACTAAAGTCCATCGATTTTGAATTTATTGTTTTGCCAACATCCAACCAAAGAGATGATCTAATATTGAGGGGCATAATAGAAACTGGCAGTTCGTGAGTTAGGCTGAGAGTAACTGCCATCTAGCGAGAAACTGCCATGCAAAACTCTCTCTGTCAAAGATACTGTTTTTGTATGAAACATCCTTGCACTAAAATTCAGAAGACAACCCAGGAAGATCTTCAGTTGAAAGAAGGAGAACACTGGAGATGACAGATGCTGTGTGGTTTTGAAATTAAGTAAATGCAATTTTAATATGTGCTTTTATTGTTGGAACATGATGTTGTTATAAAGTTAGAGGCAGATGCCAATCAGTTCAGAGAAAGAGGAGTTTAGAGTTGTGAATAGTTGTTCAATGTTCACTTTTAGAGTTAAGGAATAAATTGATATTATTTATCCTTAAAGAGTGAAATTTGGGATTTGTCACTCGTACTTTAACAGCTTATGAGGCGACTATAGCTTTTCTGGCTGTTTGGTTTAATTAGCGGAAGGCTTCATCGCTGTGAGGTAACACTACACGTGGAAAATTGTGTTTAGTTCTGGTCGCTTTGTCATAGAAAAGGTGTGGAAGCTATAGAGATGGTGCAGAGGATTTCCTGCAGTGAGATAGAAATATTGACACACAGCACACAGAGCAAGTGAAATATTGAGAATGTCATCACACGAAAAAAGTAAATACTGGCAGATTCTCCATGTCTGTATAACCATCAGTGTGTCATTGTGTGTATAGTATGTATGTATTGATTACAGTGTATCTGTGTGTGCATGTGCATCAGTGTATCAGTATGTGTCGCTGTATGTCTGTACTAGTATCTGTGTGACTGCATCAATTTCTGTGTGTGTGTGTGTGTGTGTGTGTGTGTGTGTCTGTATTCATTACTGTGTGTCTTTCCGTGTCTTTATTCGTCTCTGTGTGTACCTGAGTGTCTCTGTTTGTATCCGTGTGCATAGCAGATATGTCAGTCTCTGTGGTGTTTAAAGTGAAGCAATGCCCACGCGGCTAGCTTTCATACTCTACTACGTCGACGGCATTCCTGGTGAAGTCCTTCGGCCCAAAACATTGATTTTCCTGCTCCTCGGAAGCTGCCTGACCTGGTTGCTTTTGCAGGACCACACTCTGGACTCTGATCTCCAGCATCTGCAGACCTCACTTTCTCACATCAGAGTTTCAGTCTGGGAGGGAGACAGCTCACAGCACCATCCAAACTGACAGCACCGTCACCCCACACACACGCAATCACACATATAGGCAGGTATAGGGAGGATCGTAATTGTACTGAGGACCCTAAGAGTGGAGAATGTTTATGTAGAGTAATGCCTGCGCTCCTACTACAACGTGGAAGTGATTTGTCTTTGAAGATTATTCACACAGTGTACACAATAAAGAGTATTTCGTCTGCAACTGCACCCAATCAATGTCGAACGAAACATTTGTAAGGTGATATAATGCGTTTATTGCACGTACTTTAACTTGAAAACTTTTGTAATGCGCTCTTACAAATTGTAAGTGAGAAAGGTTTGAAAAGTCCTGAACCTGACCCAGTGATGATGGTAATATCTCTGGAACAATATTATTAGGTATCAGACCAAACTACTCTGTGCTTAAAAAGGGTTATTTGAAAACCCAAGCAGCTGTGCAATCTGAGTGATTCGCAGAATTTGATGTCCCCTGAGAGAGAAAAAAATCTGACATTGTGCAGGGGAGGCCAGCAGAGGGTGGCATTGTATGGCTCTACACTTAACGTTGACAGACAGTAGAGATGGAGGAAGAGGGAGGGTGTTGGTATCAATTTCAGGGGATTTACCCTAAAAACTACAAAGAGCACGTTTAACAGAGATGCAGACAAAGATACGCACAAACATACATAGACACATTGAACACACAACACATATAGATACAGGTATGAACACACTAACACATGCAAACTCCTTCAGTCAGAAAAAGTAGTTTACTAACTATAGAGATAAATACGATTTTCATTAACAAGGGAACCATTTGATCGGTTGGCGAAGGAAAACGAATGCGGCTGAAAAACATTTCACCCATAATCAAACAGCACAGCAGATCCGATTGGATAAATGGCTTAATTCTGCACCAATTTCTTATTTTCTGTAGTGATTCATTTTGGAAGGTCGAATCCAAATGCAGATTACAGAGTCAAAGGTAGCATTAATGGCCGTGTAGAGGAACAGACGGATCTTAGGGTTCACGTCCGTAGGTACCTCCAAGTTGCCATTCACGTTGATAGGGGTGTTAATAGGAGTATGGTGAGTTGGTTTTCGTTAACAGGGAGATTGAGTTTAAGAGCCGCGAGATTATGCTGTAGCCCTGGTTAAACCACACATGAAGTATTGTGTTGAGTACTGGTTGCCCCATTATGGTACGAAATTGGAACCTTTCCAGAGGGTGCAGACAGGATTTACCAGGATGTTGTCTGTGCAGGAGGGCATGTCTTATGGAGAATTTCTAAGGGAACTAGGCTTTTCTCATTGAAGTGAAGAAGGATGAGAGCTACATAACATAGGTGTGCAAGATGATGAGGCATGCATAGAGTGGACAACTGGAGACGTTTTAGCGGGGTGGAAATGGCTATCACACAGGAAGTATAATTTTAAAGTGATTGGAGGAAGGCTGAGGGGAGATGTCAGAGACAGTTTTGTGTTCTACAGATAGTGGTAGGTGCGTGAAATGCACAGCCAGCGGTGGAAGTAGAATCAGATACATTAGGGACATTCAAGCAACTCTTAGATAGACACATGGATAATAATAAAATGAAGGGTATGAAGTTTAGCTTAGTCTTAGACTACGATAAAAGATTGGCACAACATCGAACGTTGAAGTACTATGCTGTGCTGCACTTTCTATGTTCCAATTTCCTACACTCTTGTGAGCTTATGGTATCTGGAGTTCATCTAACCTCAGTTGAGGCTAAATGTGGACAGTATTTGATTGTCGGTTGTTAAAGGAAATGTGGACAGTTTGAGTTTTGAATTGCCTATATCTGTTTCTAATTGTTGTGTCCCTGTGTCAAAAGAGTGGTGATTGGCTTGAGGGCGACACATTTTAAGAATAAGGGCATTCCCATTTCTGACTGAGACAGGGATGTTCCATTCTCTTTAGGGTTGTGTGATCTGTAGTGTTCCCACGCCCGAGCAGCAGTGAAGACTGTGTTACTAAAAACATTCAAAATTGGGTGTCCTACATCATTGATGAACAAAAGAATCCACATTTATTGGGAACAGAGAGGAAATCGAAGTTTAGTTACAATCACATCAACCATGCACATTCTAAAAGGAGCAGCAGACGCGAAGGGCTGAATGGCCACCTGCTGTTCCGAACCCATGTCTTGTTCTCTCACTCAAACTCTCGATTTGTTACAGAGGGAGAGGAAGATCCAATTCCGCCCGTCATCAATGAGACACGAGGAGAACTTTTTGCCCTTTAAGGATTTTCAAAGGAAGATGATAAAGTCATTCAGCCATTTCAGTACATTACAAGTCACATGAGGCGACCATCCAATCTTTCTGAGCTGCTATGCAGGAACAGGGAACCCCGGGTACCTATCAGGAAACAGACAGTAGGGATTGATGCTTGTTTTCAGTTTGGAAATCTTTAACGTGGTGGAGTTCCTTCGATGTCAATGCAAGATCAACAACTATTTCGAACCTGTCAATGCTTTGGATGTGGGGATTGATTGGAGTCGACCTCATTTGGCTCAGCCACCAAGACATTCATTCAATAAGATGTCAAGTGGAGGTAGAGAGTCTGTAATGGGGGTAGAGACAGGTGGGGTTAGTGTGTAAACCTTTAGCAAAAACAGTATAACCTGCGCGAATGAAGTTTATGCTGTAACAATAGGGTAAAACAACAGTAAACAACTTAATAGGAGAGCGATCACAAAACTCAGTGGTACAAAGGGATTCGAGCATCCTGGTACATGCATCACACAAAGTTATTATGCCGATGTGATAAGTGGTTAGGAAAGTGTATGCAATTATTCTATTCCATACAAAGTTTATCAGTATATTTTACTGCATCTGTAAAGGGGCTTTCTGAGGCCATATCTGATGTATTGCGTGTAGTTATGATTCCCTAAACTGAAAAATAAATATAATCAATTGATTCGGAAGCTTTATGAAGTTGTACTTGTTCCTGGAAAGAAGGCCTTATTCTGCCTTACACCTCAGAAACAGACCTTTCGGTTCACCTTGTCCATGACGACCCGATGTCCTCAATTAATCACGTCCCATTTGCCAGCACTTGGCCCATAATCCTTCCTATTCAAGTATCCAGTCAAATGTTTTTTATATGTTGTAATTTTCCCAGCCGCCAACACTTCCTTTGGCAGTTCATTCCATACACTCCGAGAAAAGATTACAACTTTTATTTCTTTTAAATCTTACCCCCTCACCTTCAAACTATGTGCTCTAGTTTTGGACTCCCTAAACCTCAGAAAATGTCCTTGGCTATTTGCCATTTCCATGCCCCTCATGATTTTATAAACCTCGACAAGGCCAGAAAACTTCAGGTTTGAGAATGAGAGATTTTCATACTATACCATATAAGATCTTGAGGAGAGTCCATCAGGTGCTTGGGCGGATGGACATTTCTTCTGGTGTGGGAAACTAGAACTAAGGGTTCAAATTTAAGAGAACAATGTATTCATTTTGACATAGTTATTCCAAAGAAATGACTTTATAGGACAAAATTATGAGGACACATACAAACGCATCTTCAAATGAAGCTTATAAATTTCTCCTAAATGGAGCAGGGAACAGGGACGGATTCATTTAGACCCAAGCATCTTCAACGAGGCTTCACATGGTCCAATTAGTTGGTCAGGTAGCATTATTGCATATTTCATTTAAAAGTTGGAGAAAATGCAACCTGCTGGAGAAGTCACGGCTTATTGTTCCCTTAGTTTCCTTTTTCCTTCTCACAGCAACGTATGAGAGAGGAAAACTCATCTTTAGCACTGGTGAAGGATTCTTGTTGAAGTTTCATTGTAATCTCCACACTGCCAGAAGCAAATGGAATTTAGCGAAATCCAAATGTTCCAGGAAGGAATCCGATTGACAGCAGCTTGTGTGAACAGAATGACCTCAGATGCAGAATACAATTTAATATTTCCTTTTGTCTTGAATTTACCTTTTGCTACGAGAACCTCTTTCAAACTGATATTCTGCAGAGTTGTTTTTCTGTTTGTCTTCATGCATGTGTATGTATGTGTCTGTGTGCACCTGTGTATGTGACACTGTCAGTGTCTCAGTGTTTGTGTCTGTGTATGTGCACTTCTCTGTGTATACAAACTGCGTCTCAGTCTAAATTGAAACATAAATATTAAAGTTCATATTTGTCCACACTGCTTGTCATGTATCTTTACATCATAGGTTGAGTAAGTTTACTTTGATAAATTACCTTTCCAAATTTAAGCTATCTCCCTGACTTGTCCCGAACAAAGAACCTGACCTAGTCTGAGAACGACATCATTGGTCATATCACCAACCTAGTTACATTTAACATGTGTCATGAGAAATGGAGGAGCTGGAGTAGAAAATGAAACTGAGACATCTCCATGTCAAGTCTGAACAGGGATGAGGAGAAATTCACAAAAGGCTGTTTGAGTGGGAATGGTCTTCCCCAATAATTTGTGGTGCTTGTGTGTTGCATTTATTCAACGCCATGCTACTACGATATCGGATACTAAAGGACAATGAACTACAGCCTGATCAGCCACAATCTTAGTGCCTGGTGGAGAAGGCTCAAAGTGTCTAATGACCCACTCCTGCTCCTCTGGCCCATGTTCCTATGTTCCATTGAACCTCTCAAATCTGCTGGACAGGAACAGTCAGAGGCCATTTACCCCAATAACCTGGTGCACAGAAACAGCGGAAACTATTCAGCCAATGAAGACTGTCACACACATTTTGACATGGCGTTGGAAAATATTCTTGGGAAAAGAAAAGGTAGGTGGTGGAGTGAAACATCTCATTCCTCTTTCGTTACAGAACTGTCTTCAATTGTTGGTCATGTTGCCAATCCAGATTCACTGTAAATACAGCGCCCATACCTCACCCAGCGATGCCCCACAAAATCCTCTGGTCTCCCTGATTGCAACATCCAATAACAGAACTTCCAGGAAAATAATTTCCCAATAACAGAATGAGAGAACGTCAGATAGACGAATAGGTGATTCAGCCCTTCTTGTCTTTTTTTCCCGACAATATGATCATAGATAATCCGCAAAATCCTCAACTATTCTTTTATGCTCAATCCCTGCAGCCCTCAATATTCTGATGCCTCATATATCCATTGTGCTCCCTTCCAAACATCTTAGTGATCTACCTCCCCACCTCTCTGGAATACAGAAGTCCTGACAGTCACTACCCTCTGTTAGAAGGAAACGCCCCTCACAAACACACCGTGACCTATTCTCATGAATAAAAGATATAAACACGCGGTAAGAGTGACTGGCCCTGATATTAATACAGGATTTAACTGTGGATGATATCAAGGAACCCGAACAGAACTGAATGCAATGGGAATTAATTGTAAACTCCCCACTGGTTAGATGCATATCAGAGGACAAGGGAAGATATTTGTGGTTGGTGACGATCAATCATTTCTGTCACAGGACATCTCAGGGCGCATCCTCAAGGTAGCTTTCTTCCGCTGTTTCAACGTCTTTCCCACATCATACATCAGAAGTGGGAGATGTTCACTAAAGATTGTTAAGAATAATTTGTCACCTGTCCACTGCTGAAGCAGTCCATGTCCATGTGCAGCAGTACCTGGTTAGCATCTAATCTGTGTTGGTAAAGTGAAGGTAACATTCATGTAGCTGTCCAACTAGTCCCATATTTAAATAAGAGGAGTTCAATCAGCACCTCAAGCTGGTTGCGACAGAATGTATTCAACCCACTGAAACTATTGGACAAGAACAGGGGTAGCCCATTCAGCCCCTCCTGCCTGTTAAACAAGGAGGGAAGGAGTGTATACAGAACATTGAGGTGTTAAACAGGAGGCAGGAGTTGCCAGTTCTGGTCTTTGAGCATCTTCCATGTGAGCAGGAAGAGGCCATTCACCTGTCAACTCAATTATGCAGAAATAGGAAGATGTCATTCATGCCCCAACATGACAAACAGTGAAGCAGCGACTACACAGATAAACTGCGCTATGTTGTTCCTCCTGGATCCATTGCCAGTGGTGCACGTGTTACTTAACTTGGTTCACTGAAGGTGAGAAAGGAAGGTGGATGGTTTGTGCCAAGTCTCAACTTCTGTCTCCGAGAAGACAGACTGGTGTTTTTATGGAGACTAGAAACTGATGGAAATGGCTACATCTTTCAGGAATACGGTATTCCTGACAGATCTGGCTGCTGACAGATTTGTGAACAGTGCAGGTTCACACACCAATTGCATATTGAGGCTGCGAGAGTTCATTCAGAGCCTGGAGCTGCCTCTCAACCAACATGCGGGTCCGCCCAGGGATGTGAACTATTGGGAATCAAATATCATGGGAAAACGTAATGTTTCACATGATCACTGTCTTTGTCTTGACAATATGAGTGTTAGTGCCTAATTTTCAAGTTTAAATGTAAAAGACTTATTCGCTCTCAGCGCCACGGATTGAACACTCATTGTCTTCACACATTCCTCGAGGTACCATCATCCCAGGAATAAGTCTGGTGAAACTACTTTGCACTATCTCAGTTGCAATGAAATCATTCCTTATAAAGGAGAGAGAATCTGTACTCAGTGTCCTAAATATTGATCAAGCAACACTCTACAACTGCAGGAAAATGAATTTACTTCCACAGTTGAATCATTTTGTAATGAAAGACAACATACTGCCCTGATTACTTGCTGGCTCGTGTGAAATGTGCAAGTGATAACTGCAGTTCCCAATCTCTAGTCTTCTAATAAATACAAAACGAAAAGGACTGTATATGTTGTTCACATTCAAATCATTTCTTTGCCTTGTGAGCAACTAGGCTCCAAGCACTGATACATTTGATCCCTATGAGCAATGGCCTTTAGTCCAGAGCAGAATCTTACTCTCTGTATTCCCCCCATTATCCAGTTCTCATTTCCATGTAGTATATTCACCTCTTACACAAGAACTCTAACGTACTTCCTTTCCTGTCAATAGCCTCCTGAAAATCCAAATGCACAGTTCCCATTGGTTCTCATTTGTCGATGTCACAATCAACATCCTCCATAAACTCCAGGTAGTTTATCAAAACGATTTCCCTTTCTAAAATCTAGGCTGACTCCGCAAATCATATCATTATTCTCCAAGGATATAGTGACTGTGAATTACTAAAGAAATCTAATACTTTCCCTCACATCTGAGATCGATTTATTTATCAGTTGGTATTCTGTTTTAAATATTTATGGTCACAGTAGTTACTTCTAAGTCTGCAGTATCATTTCCATAACATAAAAAGCTTTGACAAACTTTGTCCTCCCTCAAAGAGTTAAGGAATTGACTGTACAGAATCAGTCCATTCTGTACCTGCTCCTGAAAGAGCTACCTGACAAACACAACTCTCCAGCCCTAACTCTGTAACCCTCTCAATTCATAACTCATTTAGTCCAGCAACTTACCAACATTCAATACAATGAGCTTTGTTTTTTTCCCAGTACTTCATCTTCGATAATTTTATCTTCTTGCATTTCCACATTTTCGCCAGTCACCCTAACATTTCGAGAAGATTTTCTATTCCTTCCTCTGTGGAGACATAAGCAACATATTCACCTCACCGGACGGAGATGGCCTCCGTCACCTTGTGAGTAGAGGATCGCACTCTGGCAAAGTGGATGCTTCGCCCACACCTGCCTGGAAAGTTCCAGAATCAAAACAGTTGATGGGCATTTTGAGTAATGTCCTCTCCCTGGTGTGAGACTATAGTTTGTGCTGATGGAGTTTTCACAGCTCGGTGAACCCATTGTTGAAATTAACTGGCTTCACACTTTGCACAACATTGGGAAAGGTACAACATTGGGAAATATTTGTGGAAATCTCAGAAAGGATAGTGTGGTGTCCTGCTCCTTCCTATGCAGTGTCTGCAGACCCAGACTCTCTTCAAAGTGCAGTGCCCAAACCTTGTCCAGAATGGGGACACCAGACCCTCAGGTTTCCCTAAGTCATTGCAGTAGCTGATAACACAAACCCAAGAAAACAATCCGGAGAACCACCACACTTTCCAGTGATGGGTACAAGTCAAATCGCTGAACACATGTCACACCCAATCAGAGTTTAGAAATTACTTTTACTCCTCAGTTTCTACTCCTGGCTGACAAACCATTGCAGCTCTGCACAGTCCCTGTGAGCTGAAATATTACTGGTTCTTTTCTCCATGGAAGTAGTTGACAATGTAACTGAAAAAAAAAATTATGTACCTCAGTCACAATAACAGCAGCACTACAATTACCAGTGTAGAAACTGAAAATGCGGTGGTCTAGTGCTATTGTCTCCAGACTATTAATCCGGGGCCCCAGCTAATGACTCAGACCTGGACTTGAATCCCGCCTCATCAGATTGTGGAATTTGAAATCAATTGAATATTTGAGTTAACAATCTAATGAAGATTATCAATTGTCAAATAAAAACAAAACATCTGGCCCACTTCTGTTCTTAGTGGAAGGAAATCTGTTATCTTCACGTGGTCAGGCCTACACATGTGATGCCAGCCCCAAAGCAATGTGATTGACTCTCAATTGCACTTTGAAATGGCCAAGCCATCCATTCAGTTATATCACGACAAGATCTCAAAGAAATGAAAGCAGACAGATCTAAGCACTCGCAGCCTACAGTATTTGGACTGCATTGGTTCAAGCAGGCAGCTCTCCAACACCTTCTCATGGGCAACCCGGAAAGTGAAATATATACTGGCCCAGCCAGTGACACCCACGTCCCATTATTGAAGAAAAGAAGATGACCACACTCAGGGAAGAGAGACAGAGAGGACGTACCTCGTTTTAAGCAGGGACTTGGATATATAGGCATGATACTCAGGAATATGGGAAAGATTTAAAAAATCTACAAGATTAATATCACATTTTGTTTCCATTCCAGCTGATTATCAACAATTCCTTTGTTTGATTATTTTTCTCTATCTCTCTATTCTCCATACATTCACCTCACTCGACCAACACAAATTAACTATTTCCCAGCTGCTTTCAGATCTGGTGCATGGTGAGTGGACTCAAAATGTTAACTCTGTTTTTCTCTCAACAGAAACTGCCAACCTGTTCCCTTTCCCCAGCACTTTGTGTCTCTTTGTTTTAGATCTTCAGTAGCTTTCTTTGTTTGATTTAATGTTTAGTTTTTGTATTTGATGGGAGGTCATCATCACTGCCGATGGCAGCATTTGATGACCATCACTAATTGCCCTTAATTGTGATCATTCCACAAGGCAGTACAGAGCCAAGCACATTGTTGTGGGTCTGAGCTCACTCTCAATCCAGACCCGGTAACGATGTTAGATTCCTTTAGCAAAGGACATCAGTGAAACAGGTAGATTATTAGACAAAATTCTCCTCGTTTTATGGTTACAGTTTGTGCAATTGTTTTATTTAGATTCTTATCATTCGAATTTTAGTCCTGCGATCTTCGAACAGTATCTTTAGTATTCTGACCTGTGCCTCTGAATTACCCATCCAGCGACATTCCTACTCTGACACAGTGTCCCTGTCATGAACTTACTTTAGAGATTACAAGTTTGTAATCCATCTATTCATAACTGGAGCAGTGGCGAAAAGAGAACTGCATCTGTAAAATCTGACCTTTACAAAGGCATAGATAATGGTTAATTCAGCAACAGCACTGACACAATGGTGGAGACTCAGGGTATTATGAAGCGTATTATGAAGCGTGTAATGGGCAGGTTTGGTGATGGAGACAATACCAAGACATACATCAGTTCAACGCAAAAAGGGTCCTCACAGTTTTGTTTCAGATGTTTGTGAGGAAGATGTCTGAAATTTGTGGAGAATGAGTGGAATTTATAGTGAAACTGAATACAGTATTTTCTGTTTTTACCAGATAAAGATAACAAAAACAAAAACAATGAAGTTGAATGTAATTATGTAATTAATAAATAGATAGAGATGGAAAAACTTACCAGGAACACCAACAATAGCGAGGATGGGATAATAACCTGACTGAATAATCATCAGTACACAGTATATTTGTAATGCTAATGTTGACCGAGACCAGGAAAACCAGAAAAGACCATCGGATAAACTCCTGTACATTGTAACATTCCAGTCTAATGTTTTCAGGTTATGATCCATTACTGGAACTTTCCAGTCTGTTGTTCTCAGATTCTGATTTCTCTTCTCTCTGTCTCTGTAGCTGCTGACTCCACTAGTGTCGGAGGTGGCGTATCTGCTGCTACCATTGGATAAGGCACCGAAAGAAGTCCCTTACTAATAGGAGAGGGAAAGCCTCTATTGACACAGTTGAATCCATGGAGGCTGATATCATTCACAGTTACTAAACAAACAGTTCCAATTAACCCTTTCACTACTGCACTTGCAGCTCACATGAACAACTGGGCTGGATTGGATGTTGACATCTCTCGCTATTGGCCACATCTCCAGACACTAATTGCTCTTACAATGTCAGTGGCGAGGTGAGGGCGGGGTGGGAGTGATGGATGTTTTCTTTTTGCAGGTTAGCTTATTTTGCTGTGTTGTTCATGTACAATGTTGTAATGGCTTGCAGCCCCAAAAATCACACAATCAAGTTGTTGTTATTTTGTTGTTCTCTCCTCCACTAGAACAACTGCCAACCAAAAGATTATCCCTGGGCATAGTTGCTGTTGACGTACAGAGGAAGCTTGGATTCGTCTGGACATGACTCTGACTGTGGTCTGAAGGCAACACTGTAATGTCAACACACAATGCGCTTCAGGTTTTTTTTAATCGACAAGTATCTTATTGCTGTTTTATTTCCTTCAGTCTTTTTTTGACTTCAGTCCAAAGAAAAATAAAACGGAATGTACAAAGACCTGGTTCATTAAAACCCCTGGATTAATGAGCCAGGGACAGAATGAATATAACATTAGTTAGGAGATAGAAAGGAAAGGGAGCAGTGGTTGTGGAGATTTGAGGGGAAGACAACATATTCCCCTAGTCACCATCACGCTTTCTGACAGACAGAATGAAATGCAAAGCAAAGCAACCAAAATGAGACAGAATGCTGATAGCTGATGTGGCTCTGTGGGTCAGGGATTAGCACTACACTTTCACAGTTTTAGGGCCTGGTTCGATTCCAACCTCAGGCGAATCTCTGTGGAGTTTGCATATTCTCCCCAGGTCTGCATGTATTTCATCCCACAGTTCAAAGATGTGCAGATTAGGTGAATTGGCCAAGCTAATCTTCTCATTGTGTTCACCGATGTATAGATTAGGCACAATAGTGAGGGGTCAATATCGGGGGCGGGTGGGGAGGGGGAGACGAATGGGTCTGGCTAGGAGACTCTTCCAAGGACCTGTTTCCACACTACATGCATTCGATGAATGTCAACAGGGCTATTTCAAATGGAAAGAATAGTATGTTACATAAGTATTTCAATCACTGGATATACAGTTTGACAGGGTTGTGCACATATAGAACATAGAACATTACAGCACAGTACAGGCCATTCTGCACTCGATGTTGCACCGATCTATGAAACCAATCTGAAGCCCATCTAAACTACACTACTCCATTTTTTATCCTTTACACTATGCCTATCCAATGATCACTTAAGTGGTTTTAAAGTTGGTGAGTCTACTACTGTTGCAGGCAGTGCTTTCCACGCCCCTGCTGCTCTCTGAGTAAAGAAACGACCTTCTGTCCTATGACTCACAATGGGAACGAAAGTGTTAGGTTACAGGAGGGTACAAAAGGATTGTTCAAATGGCAGATCAATGACCGAAAAACTTAACACTACAATATGTGAGATGCTGCACTTTGACAGAAGTAACAAAACAAGACAGTACTCAAACCATGGAGATATGCTAGATTTGCTTTTGCTTTACTTTGGAGCAGAGAAGGTTATGGGGTGAACCTGACAGAGGTGTATAACAGCATGAGATATAGACAGAGGGAACAGACAGCAGCTGTTGCCCTTAGTCAAACGGTTAAATACAAGGGGATACACGTTTAAAGTGAAAGACAAGAGATTGAGTGATGATTTGTGAAATCTGTTTTGAACCCAGAGGGTGATATGCTTCTGGAATGCATTGCCTGTGAGGGTGGTTGATGAAGGAAACCGTACAAACTTGGCAAAGAACTTGTATCAACGCTCGATGGTGCCCAATTTGATAGGCATCTTCTTTATTATATGATTCCATGATATATTGTGAAGCACCACCCTCTGCCAGCTGTTCATCACAGTACCGCAGCTTGTTTAACACGACCTCCACCACCAGTAATACTTACTCTCAGCTAAACTGGCACGAGATGCACAGCTGGCACTCCCTCCCAATAGCCACTTTGGGTGGATCAACATCAACTGGACTGGAACTGCTCAACGGCAATTAATGTTGGACTAGCTTCATTAAAATCCCTAATGAATGTTTGAAAAATCTAATTTTCTAATAATAATTGAACACTGTAACCGTGTTTATTGATCTGATGAGCTTGTTGCGGCCTTTGAAGTCGGGTGATGCATTTACAGACGCCATTTTGTGAATACATTGAAATAAAAGGCCAACTGACAGCCCAGGTCACGAATAACCACGTGTTCATGCAGCATTTAATCAGCAGCTGAATGAGCACAAAATGCCAGAGCAGAGTCGGCCATGCGCTTTGAGGTAACTTCCATTAATGTAGTTTGGTATTTTCTGGTTGGTGTAGATATGTTGCGCTAAATGGCCTGTTTGTGTGCTATAAGACTCTAGCACTTTAATTCGTGAAAACAGAAAATAGTCGCAGCATTTCCATAGCTTGTGAGCATCAATTGGTGAAGAATATAGTCTCCAAGGTCACATTGCATCCTGGTTTCAATAGAAACCATTGTCCCTTCACTGTTACTTGTTCACTGTCACTTGTAACTCTCTCTGAAACAAAAATGTTGGGGTTCCAGCACCACGAGGTCCACTGGGGTTCACTAACACATGATGAGTTGAAATTAAACATAGGCAACAGATCGGTGGCTTTACTAATGGAACTCACCTCACAACAACAACTGAAAGGAAGCTGCACTATTAAGACATCTATACGACATTATCTAATTTCTAAAGCAGTTTCAAAGGAGTTTTTACCTTGTTTAAAAAAACACATTTGGAAAGTTGTATCCATCAATCTGAAAGAAAAAGTCTTCAGGTTCATGAGAATGGCCTCCTAATTTTTTGATAGCTGAAGACAACATAAAAGTAGCAGCTAGCATCAGGCGTAAGTGTTCCTTCTTTGCCCTTACAACGTTACTGTGTCATTCTTAGTCAACAGTCTCCCTGCCTCTGCCTCAGGAATATTCAATGTCCTAGCCTTCATCGCTCTCTGGGAAGAGAGTTTCACAAATACACAACACTTTGAGAGGGCTGAAACAACACACATCTTGTGACATGAGATATTCTTTAGTTATACTTTCCAACCACTTATTGTAATGTCTCATACAAACTGAAGTATTATTTCAGAATTCAACTTAAAAAGACTATTCGGAATATTCTGAGGTTAAACATAATCGCATATTGTCCAGCTAAACTCCAGGAGATCCAGGGCCAGTCTGCTCAATATTTCCTCCTGAAATACAATTCTTCACAGGAGTCAGTTGAGTGAATCTTCTCTGTACTGCTTTGCATGTCATTATGGCCATAGTTCTTTTGATGTCGTCTCACCAGTACCCTGTAAAACTGTAAAAAGTTCTTCCTACTTCTGAATGAATTCTGTTTCAAAAACGTTTCAACATTTGTCTGGCCTCTCTAACATCTTGAAGTACACGAAATTTTTTGTGTGATCCGCGTGCTCTGATTCCTCTGTGCCTCAATCCAATCTCTCCATTTAAACAATTCGTACATTTCCATTAAACTTCCAACATATTTGAACACAGACACATTTTCCATTCTATTCTCCAGACACCAATATTTGTTGTTCATTTGACCAACTTATATCTCCTTATTAACTCGTGTCTTCTTCATATAGAAATAAAAACAAGGAAAGTAAAAATATTACATTGTCAAGTCCATTGGAATGTTTTTGACAGCCTATGTCTTTGACCAAATATTCCGTCTGTATTATGGAAGAATACAAACATTTGAAATTGTCTGTGTCTTCTCAGGCAGGTTCACATATTCTTCCATAATGCAAACAGAATATTTCGTCAAAGGCATAGGTTGTCGCCATAATTCAGTGGAATCGACAATGTCATATTTTTAGTCCATTCCAAGCTATTAATTAGCGCCAATGCAAAAGTGTTTTGCAGCTCCATCACTCAGTTCTCATCACTGAAATATGAACAGATGGTGTAGAATCCGTGTGGGTGGAATTGAGAAACAACAAAGGTTAAAAAGGCAGAAAACAGCGAGTGAGGATAAAAATGATCATGTCAGTTTGGTAGCCAGTGACATGTGATATTCCACAAGGCTCAGTGTTGTGACAACGACTTTTTACTTTATAAATTAATGATCAAGATGAATGGTCTAAGGGCATTCTGGTTAACCTTTTAGATGATAGATAGGTGGAGAGACAGAAAGCATTGCGGAAGTGGAGAGGCTGCAGAAGGGAAAAGACACGTTAGGAGAGTGGGCAAAGAAGTGGCAGATGGAGTACAATGGAGGTAAGTGTGAGGTCATGCACTTGGGTAAGAAGAATACCGGTTTGGACTATTTTCTAAATGCGGGAAAATTCTTCTGTCTCAAGTGCAAAGAGAATTGTTAGGAAACTTTTATATCACGACACAGTGTGTTTTAACATGTTATATTCACCAAAAGAACTGTGAGTCGACTCATAAACATAAACATCTGTTTATTGAACACAATTAACATTAGAACAATAAATTGTACTATAACGTAATGAAACACACTATAAACTACTTAATGCTTTAACTTAACTTTGTATGATCGTATACCATCACAACAGAACATTGCCGTGCTCCACGCGCTGAATTGTTCTTCTTATGATGCACCTGGAGGTATATTCTGCTTTGGTGAATATTCTCGATTTACTGCCCTAAGTGGGGTTTTGCGGTGATTCTCGTTCTTCAGAGTCTTCACCTCATTTTGGGAGGATATGGAGGATCTGTCAACAGAATGACTATGTTGGACAACTCTGATCAATCAGACCTAACCAAGGGTTGGCACATTGATGGCCCAAGAGAGGCATTCCATTGTCCCATTCAAGTTCAACTCCGGGTTTGAATTTCGTGGTCTGTAGCTGTCGGGGTTGTTCACAAATTGTCTGTGCGTAGCTACAGCCTGTCTGGATTCTACAGCATGTGGTTTAGCACAGACAGTTTTCTCAAGGATGGGATCCATTTCCCAGCATACTTTAATCATTGTTCATTTTTGTAACTCCATGGTAATTTGTTATTATCAATGATAAGTTCATTATTTCAGGTGGCAGGATTGGTCTCAAAGGCAAATACAATGATGACATTTTTTTTAGAGGACTTGAATAAAAAAGCATGGATGTACTTCTGAGACTCAATACGGCTCTAATCAGACTACATTTGGATTATTGTGTGATGTTTTGGGCCCCATATCTCAGGAAGGGTAGACTGCCCCGAGCATGTTCAGAGGCAGTTCACAGGAATGGCATCAGGACTGAAAAGCCTAACATATGAGGTCTCTGGGATTAAACTCGCTGAAGTTGAGAAGGATGAAGGAATGTAATTGAATCATTCAAAATACTAAATGGCTGTCCAGAGCAGATGTCAGAAAGATGCTTCTATTGTTAGCAGGGAAAGGACCCAAAGGCATAGTCTCATAGTTAAGGGAATACTTTTTTATATCGGAGATAAGTAGAAATGTCTACAACCAGAGAATGATGAACCTATGATAAGGATGGAAGTTTCCTTCCTTCAAGGATATTAGTGAACCAGCTGAGTTTTCCCTTACAATCGATTCACGATCACCATCAGTCTCTTAATTTCACATTTGAATTCAAGATCCACCATCTACCATGGCAGAATTCAAATCCAGGGCATCAGAACATTAGCTGGGTGTCTCACTTAACAGTTCACCGATAACACCACCAAGCCACTGCCTTGCCCAGTTCTCCAGAGTGTGACTAACTTGTGTAATATGATTTGCCCGAGACTTTTCCCTCCAGCTATTATTGATTTCCATGTCATATCATGAATGATGTTTCTCCATTACGCAATTCCTCTTCCACTCACCAATATACTTTAATTGTGAGGTTATTTAGTATCTCCTTTTGTCTTTACTTTTTAAAAAAATCTGTCCTGCCCTTCATAGTTTTGTTTTGTTTTTTCCTGGCCAGTCCACCCAAGCCAACTTCTTCCTTAACCCAGTATAATTATCATTGCACAACACTAAAACCTTCATATGTGACTCTTGTCCTTATACATTCAATCTGAGTTTGAAACTATAGCGTGTTGCGGTCACTGCGTCCAAGACGACCCTTAACTGTAAGATCATTTATCAATCCTTCCATGTCACATAATATCAAATCTGAAGTAACCCGTTCACTGGTCGAATCCATGATATGTTGCTCTCAAAAACAATCCTTCATACAGTCTACGAATTGTTCTTCGAGACTCCCTTTGCGAAGTTGATTAATTGAGTCAATGTGCACGTTCTTCCAATGTTGTGCCCTTGTCAACAGCTGTCATTATTTCCGAATTCAGAAATGCTTCTGGTGAACAGTGGCTGAACTTTTCTTTTCCCAAAAGGTTTCTTCTCTTGCTTTTTATTTACGCCTGGACTGATTTACATGCCGTTCCATCCTGACAATATCATTTCCTAATGCCGCCTTGATATCATCCTTAACCAATACATCAATTCCACCTCTTGCGCCTCCTTGTCTAACCTTCCGGAATAGTGAGTGCCCTTGGACATGTCACTGCCCAGCCCTGATCTCCCTGTAACCATGTTTCAGCAATCTGCACCAGGTCATACACATTTATCTCTGTACCTATTGTCAGCTCATCAATATTTTTCCGAATAGGCTTTGCTCTTAGGTACAAAGTTTTAAATACGTTTTATTGGTTTGTCTTTCCCTTATCATACTTTTTTTACACTAGCTTCCTGATCTCACACACTTCACTCCCTCACATCCCCCACACTGTCCAATCGTATTTGTTTAATCCTGATAATTATGTGCCTCATCTCTGTCATTTATTCCAATCTCCAACTCACATTTTGAACTGACATGATGCACCCTTCATCATGGTCATGAGACTGGCCATGCCTGCTGTCCTATTCACCCCTACTTTCTCTCAGTTTCTGACCTGCTGCTTTGGTTCCCAGCCTCCTGGTTTAAAAGTTTAAATCCACCCAATTTCCACTAACAAACTCCCACACAAGGATGCTGGTGCTCCTCCAGTTAAGATGCAAACTGTCCATTTTTGAAAGCTCTCACTTGCCCTGGAAGAGAACCTAATGATCCAAAAGTTGAAAATTTCACGCCTGTACTCCGTCTTTAACCACATGTTAAACTATATCACCTTCCTAATCATTACCTCTTTTCCACGTGGCACTGGGAGTAATTCAGACATTCCAGCGGATTGTTCTCTCTCTCTCACACACACACACAACATACGTGCACACACAGACATACGTATGCACACAAATGCACACATTAGCACACACACGCACGGACACACACAGACAAACAGACAAACACACATTACTTTGTAGGAGTATACCCAGTAACCTTATAAATATTCGGAATGACAACTGGAATGAACAAACGGGTTAAAGGTAGGATGCGAACAATTAGGGTTACTCTTCATTAAGCTGAACGGACAAAGCTGTGAACTTATTGCAGTGTTCAAAATCATGGAAAAAATGACAGTTTAAAATACGAATACTCTCTTCCTGTTCGTTGGCATTACAGCATCTCTGAGTTATAGTTTCAAGATTGTCAGCACAAGAGCTAGGAGTGACATAAGGAAAAACTTCTTTATTGAGAGATTTGTTCGAATTTAAAATGTTGTGCCTGGGAGATTTGTGAATGAAGATTCAAAAAGGAACTGGATATATATTTGTAAGTTACGAATGTAAAGGGCTACAGAGACTGGGTGGCAAATGCGAGGAGTTTGGGAGACATTTCCGGAGCTGATGCATACGCAGTGGTCCAATAACTTCCTTCTGTCCATTAAAGTTCCATAATCTATCATGTACAGACGCAAGTCAACATCAGTATCTGTTTATTTCCTTTTGTAAATGTTGGCAAATATCTGATCGTATTTGCTGCAGCATAACCATTTAAAATGCAAGTATTGCAATGTCAGCTTGATGATAAAGTCTAATTATTACTCAGCACTTAAATATTTTAAATCTTGTATCCCAATTACTAAAACAAATATTTCTTTGCTTTGGCACAAAACACTTTGTATATGTTTGACTTTTATCTCATACGGAAATATGTTCATCATTTTTTATCACAAACCAAATTTCGCATTAAATGCCATTCATTCTTTTAAAAAAGTACAAGATTTCAAATTATTGTTAGCTACAATGTAATATCACAAATCATTTATTTAAGTTAATATTCACAGTGCATGTAGAATTATTGTCATTTCTGAACGTCGTACATTTAAGTGAGAAATTAAACTGACTGTTGTTTAAATATATAAGAACGGTTTTTCTATATGACTGTTCAATTATTTTATTCAATCTAAATATGAAATCGGTCAGACACTAAGCACTTTCCAAATGTTGGTGTGACAATGTATTTATTTGAATACCGACAATGAGTATGTAATTGTAATCACGTCTATAGTCAGATAGCATATTCTTTGCTCGAAATAAAATAAAATGTGCATTCTTTATTTATGAGTCATTAAATGTTGACAGGAGTTTGTATTTTTGTTCCATAAATATAACATCAAGCTCATTGTTTTCAGAGATGATGCAATTATTGTTTGGTTGAATAATCATACTTCACATCTTAGTTTTGCGCAATTCCTGAAACATAGCAAATATCTGATAATTGTTCGGACCATAAACTCATCACCTTGCAATCATAAGCTTCGTTGAAAATAGATTTGAAAGGATCTGAATTCAGGCAGAGTGTTACTGAACCTCATAGCTGCCTGAGGCACTTAGTGAGATCCTGGCCTGCACCTAAATGTATCCAGAGCACGACCACGTGATTCAGGGCAGCCATTCAAGCATTATTTCACAACAAATCATTTGGACTCCACCTTGGGCCGGGTGGAAACTATCCACCAGGCGATCAATGGTCTCTCTATAAGAACAAATGCTGTCCAAATTAGACATCATTGACTCGCTAGCAACCATGCTTTACAAATGCATCTTCAGTCAGACCCTGGCCCAGAGAGCAGATGTGTGGACATGGAGTGTCAGAAGCACACCACACAAATTACTTACGGTGATGTCATCTGGCCTACCTCCCAGACTCCATACATCTGCAACCTTGACAGGCACTGAGAGGAGATGTTATCAAGGCGAAACCGAAGACAGCAGATGCTGGAAGGAAGAGTCATGAGGCTGGAGCTGGAAAAGCACAGCAGCTCAGGCAGCATCCAAGGAGCGGGAAAATCGACATTTCGTCCAAAAGCCCTTCATCAGAAATAAAAAATGGGACCCATGAGGGTGGAGTGATAAATGGGAGTGGTTGGGGCTGGGGAAAGGTAACTGAGAGTGCGATAGTTGGATGGAGGTGTGGGCAATGGTGATACATCGGAGGGGAGGGGGGAGCAGATAGGTGGGAGGCAAAGTGGACATGTGGGAACGGTGGCTCAGTTTTTAGCATTGCTGCCTCACATTCCCAGGGACCAGTTTCGATTCCAGCCTCAGTCGACTCTCTGTGTGGAGTTTCCACATTCTTCCACATGTCTGCATGGGTTTCCTCCAGGTGTTCCGGTTTTCTCCCACAGTCCAAAGATGTCCAGGCCAGGTGAATTGGCCATATTAAATTACCCATAGGTGCATTAGTCAGAGAGAAATGGGTTACTCTTTGGAGGTTTGGTATGGACTTGTTGATCCAAAGGGCCTGCTTCCACTCTGTCGGGAATCTAAAAAAAAATGCAATCCCACTTTGAATAAAAAGATGGGACGGGTCATGAGGTCGGTGCTAAGCTGGAAGTTTGGAACTGTGATAAGGTGGGAGGAGGGGAAATGTGGAAACTGGTGAAATCCACATTGATGCCATAGGTTGGAGTGTCCCGAGGTCGAAGATGAGGTGGTAAGGGAGTGGCGATGGATGAAGCCCTGGACCTGCATGTCCTCAGCAGAGTGGAAGGTGGAATTGAAGCGTTCTGCCACAGGGCAGCGGGGTTGCTTAGTGTGGGGGTCCCAGAGATGTTCTCTGAAGTGCTCTGCGAGTAGAGGTCCTACCTCCCCAACGTATAGAAGACCGCATTAGGAACAATGGATACAGTAGGTGACATGTTTTGAACTGCAGGTGAAACCTTGATGGATGTGAAAGGATCTTTCGGGCCTTGGGGGGGGGGGGTGGTGGAGTTTTGGGCACAGGTCTTGCATTTCTGTGGTGGCAAGTGAAGGTGCCTAGACAGGAGAGTGAATTTTTGGGGACCTGACGAGCACCACCTATCTTTTATCCTGTATTGTGCATTCAAATTTAATTTTCCAGAATGAATCGCTGCACACTTTTCCAAGTTGAAATCCACCTGCCACGTATCAGCCCAGTTCTTCATCCTGTCAATGTCCCAGTGCAAACTACAACAGCCCTCCACACTATCCACAATTCTACCGACCTTTGTTCCATTGACAAATATAATAGCCCTTCCTTCCACTCCCTCATCCAAATTATTTTTAAAAACTCACAAACAGCAGAGTTCCCACAACCGAATCCTAAAGATCGCCAATTTTTATCCGAGCTGCAGACTGAATACTTCCCGTTTACTACCACATAGTGTCTCTGGGCCAGTCAATTCTGTATCCAGACAGACAGGTTTCTCCGTATCCCAAGCCTCATTGCCTTTTGAATGAATCTCCCATGGCTAACGTGGTCAAACGCCTTGTTAAAATCCATGCACACCGCATCCACTTCTCTCCCTTCTTCAATGTGTTTGATCCTATCCTCAAAGAATTCCATAAGGTTTGTGAGGCATGACTTGCCCGTCACAAAGCCATGCTGACTATTTCTAATCAAGCTATGATTTTCCAAGTAATCACAATGCCTGTCTCTCAGAATCCCCTCCATTACGTTGCCCAATACTGATGTAAGACTGACTGGACTGTAATTCTAAGGATTATATCAATTCTCTTTCATGAACAAGAGTGTAACATTTGCCTCCCTCAATCATCTGGCACTTCTCCAATGGAGAGTGAAGACGCAAAGTCCATCGCCAAATATGCAGAAATCTCTTCTCTCACCTCCTGTAGCAACTTAGGGTGTTTCCCCTCTGGCTCAGGGGATTTATCTATTTTTATGTTTGTACTTCAATTAGTCTGTACTTCACCTGAAATGGTCTCCTCCCTGACCAACCAACTGATTAACTGCTTTCCATTTCAGGGCTATGTACGATGCTACTTCACTGAGCATGTATGGTTCCCAATATCCTGTGAACAACGGAATGAAAAATATTGGAAGGCATGAATGCGGTCCTGATGAAGGGGTGATGCCCAAATCATTGACTCTCTTGCTCCTCAGATGTTTATGACTGGCTGTTCGTTTTCAGTGCCACACGTTTCGGCTCTGATCTCCAGCATCTGCAGTCCTCATTTTCCCTATTACTGACAGCTATCCCCTCTGCACACTGAGCAGGGAATTAATCAGCAGAAACTCATTGTATGTGGAGCAGACTGCTCAGTTCTGGAAAATTGCATTACATTAATACATCTATTAAAAACTAAATTGCATTTCAACAAATACTAATTCAGTCCCAGAGTTACAGTTTTGTTTCATGAGTTGGGCAGCTTGATAAGGAACAGTGAATGACTGAAAAACTCCGAGGTACAGAGCATTCCAGGTGGTACATTCCCGGGTGGATGTGCTTTACCTTAATGCTGGGAATGTTATCGGACAGACAGATGTGATAAGGTAACAAGGTGACATGTGGAAATGTAACATTGTTGCCATTACAGAGATGCGTTTGAGGGAGGACAGGGTTGACAACTCCATATCTTGTGGTACAAGAACTATAGACAGGACAGAAGAAGGGTTAAATAGGAGGTGGTGCTGCATTATTAGCTATGGAGTCAGTTTCTACAGTAAGGAGGGACGATATCTTGGAAAGATCTTCTAATGAGCATGGTGGTTAGAGCTCAGGATCAAAACCATGGCTGAGGCACTGCTGGGGACATATTATAGACCCCCAGATAAAAGGAAGTACAGGAGCAGATATAAAACCAATTGACTGAGGTGTGTCAAAACAATAATAGGTTCATTATACACAGGCATTTCATTTCCAAGCATTAATTCAGGCACTGGTAATATTTTAAGAGGGGACAGATGCCTTGAAATTTATTCCAGAAACTCCTTGTATCATCATGGAGCAGATACAACAATGCGTGCGGCAGTGATGTGCCTCACTGTGGGGAATGAAGCCAGTCAGGATATTGCAGGCAGGATTGGGAGAGCAGTATACGGCCAGTAACCATGACATCATACATTTTATGTTTGGTAAGGAAAAGATTTTTAAAATGCACTATCTGGTAAATAAAAGGTTTTTGGATTGGGGAGACCGATTTTATGAAAACATATGACGGAATCTGTCCAGAGTACAGTGGCTTCTGAGTGAAACTGTTGCAGAACAGTGTGTAGCGGGGGGTTGGGGAATCAGTTAATCAAAATGTAATTAATAAGAGTGTCCGTCGAATGTGTTACACGAAAGATGAAAATTTAGAAAACAAGCCCAGAGAACCTCGGGTGTCAACAAAAAAATCAGAACAGAATTAAAAACGAAAGAGAAGCTGAAATCAGGTAAAAAGTACGAAGTCAATGGATGCACTCAATGACTATAGAAAGAGTCGGGCTAATCTTAAAACTTCAGTAGAAGAGCAGAAGGGGAATCGTGATAAAGCATTAGTGGGTAAGATTAACGAGAATCCTAAGACATTATATCAGTTTGTTAAGAGGCAGAGGGTAACAGCACAAAGAAGGGGGGGTAATAGAGACAAAGGGGGCAGCTTGTGCACGGAGCCACAGGATATGTTAATCACGGGCTTCATATCGGTCTTCAGTTGGCAGAAGCAGTTCCTGGATTCAGGAGAGTGACAGTGTGCCCCTTGAACGATTTGATACAGAAGCTAAGGAAGAATTGAAAGTTTATGCAGGTTAAAGGGTGGACAAATCCCCAGATCCGGGTGAGCTGTAACTTAGGCTAATGCGGGAGATGAGGGAGAAGCGCATAGGCTCTGACATTTTATATTTTACTCTTGTCTCTGGCCACAGCGAAGGTGTGATGGGACACGATAACATCTAACGTTGGCACAACTCTCATAGAGTGCTAGAAATAAGGACGAAAGACCACCAAGTCTCCCAGCAGTGAGAGGGAAGCAATTGTAGACAATTCTGAGGGCTGTTGAGGCTAGATCATTAAATATCTTGAAGGCTGAGGCAGATTGATTATTAAACAAGGGTTTGTTATCGGGAAAATGGAGTCAAGTAGAATGGGGATTATCAGAATAAATATAATGGAATTGAACAGAAAAGCAGACTTAGTGGACAGATAGCAAGAATGTTGCTCCAATGTCTAATGCAATTCTTTTTCCAACAGCCCTGTGTTCATTGGAACATAACTTCTCTCCCTTTGGAGTGAGACACAGTTTGGAATGCAATCGACGGATTCAAGGATTTCATAAATGCAGTATTAATAGACAGAAAGGAACAGGGGACTGCGACAACGGATTGGCTGTTGGGGTGAATATTTGCCTCAGCACAGTCACCACCAGCAGGAGGAAGACTCAGCAAGACACCTTCCAAGTACAAGTAATTACGTGCTCTGGAGAGCAGGTCGTCATGGGCTTGGTGTCAAGGAATGTCTAAGGCATAAACATTGCATTACTGTAGTGTCTCCCTTCTTCCTGAAACAAAGGTAAAGGTGGAGGAGTGGGGAAAATGCAGTTGGTAGCAGAGTATGTAGTAAGTCATTGGTTAGAAAGGCTTCAGACAGCAGCAGCTCAGAAACAAAGTACAGGAAAGTCAAATAAAGTCATTTTAATTTAGTATAACAGCAGTCAAGATGGCAGTTCGGCCAGTTGCACGTTCATCCCGTGGGATGTGGGAGCTCATAGATTTCCACCGTCCCTGTTGACTACACCTATGGAAAGTGCACCCAGCTGCAGCTCCTGGGAGACCATGTTTGAGAGCTGGAGTTGGATACACTCAGGATTATTGGAGATGCTGCAAACTTCACATATAACTGCTTTAGTGTGGGGGTCATGGCCAAGACCCACCCTGACCATGTTTCTGTTATGACTATAATGGCACAGTCCCACATAAACATCCATGCCCTGAGTTCATCAGTCTTACCTGTCTGCCCTGTTGCATTTAAATAAACACAATTTAATCCAACAGTCAGTTCTTGCTCCCTATCGTGTTCCAGGCAAAGAGTAGGTTTGGAATGGCAAAGGGAGTAGGCAGAGAGTGCAGCTATCCCTTGTGGCCATGCCCCACTAAAACAAGTATACCACTTCTGATACTGTTGGAGGGAATGACCGTTCAAGGGAAAGCAGCAGTAGCCAAATTGGTGGTACTACCACTGGTTTTGGAGCATAGCGGGAAACTGTAAATTTAAACAGTGTCTTAGAGATAGGAGAGTCGATTGTTGGAGGGACACTTTGGAGATTCTGGGGCCTCAAACGGGAATCCAACAAGTTGTGCTACGTCCCAGGTGCCAGGTCTCAGGATGTCTCCAAGCGGCAGCAAAACGTTGTCAAGGGGGAGGGTGAGCAGCCGGAAGTCATTGTGCACGTTGGCATCACAAATGATACACGTAGATATAGGAATGAGGTCCTCCAGTGTGATTACGGAGAGCTAGGGGAAAAGTTAAAAACCAAGACCTCGAAGTGGTAATCCCCTGATTACCTCCTGTTTCATGAGCTCATGAAAGGAAGAAGAGAAGGATATGGCAGATACATGCATAGCTAAATAATTGATGCACGGGGAAGGCACTCAGATTTTTAGATCATTGGGGACTTTCCAGTGACAGAGTTGACCTGTTCAACAGGGCCAGGTGGCACATGCACTGGAGGGGGGACCAATATCCTGGCAGGCAGGTTTGCTCGTGCACCAAGGGAGGGTTTAAACGAGACTGGCAGGGGGTGAGATCATCACGAGCAGGGAGGCAAGTGCGAGGCTGGAAGGAGATACAGTAATCAGAAACAGTGAAGTGAAAAGACGGATCAGGCTGGAACATAACAGGGAACAACAATGCATGTTTTTATTAAATTGCATTTATTTCAATGGAAGAGGATTGACAGGTAAGGGCGAAGAACTCAGAGCATTGATAGTTCTGTGGGACTGGGATATTACAGGCATTAAAGAAACATAGCTAAGAAAGGGACAGAACTGGCAGGTTGATGTGCCAGGGTATACCTTTAGGCAGGACAGAGAATAGTGGAAAAGGGGGGTGGGGAGTTGTTTTTCTGATGAAGGGGAGTATCACAGCAGTAATCAGGTTTCAAATAACTGAAGGATCAAACAGCGAGAATTTGTGGATGGAGCTAATAAATAGGAAGGTGCATGGTGATGTTATGGGGCTGTACTATAGGCCCCGAAATAGTCACCAGGAATTAGGGTAACTAATATACTGGCAGAGAGGTGGGACATGCAAAAGCAAAAGGATTGTCATATTTGGTGATTTTAATTTTTATAACATTGACTGGCACTGCCAGAGCGTTAAGGGATTTGGTGGGGTGGAAGCCGTTAATTGCGCCAGGAAAATTCCCTAAAGCAGTATGTAGTTGGGCCTTCTCAGGAAGGGGCAAAATTCGACCTACTCTTAGGAAATAAGACAGAACAGGTGACGGAGGTGACAGTGTGGGAGCCCTTTGGAACCAATGGCCATAGTTCTATTAATTTTCACATATTTATGGTGAGAGACAAAACTGGTCCACAGCTTCAAGTTCTAAATTGGGGAAAGACCAATTTAGATGGAATTAGGTAGGAGTTTGCAGGGGTTTGCTGGAATAGTTCGTTGCCGGCAAAGGGATCTCTGGCAGGTGAGATACTGGAGTTCAAGGTCTATTTGTTACTGTGGAGGTGAAAGGAAAGTTGGCAGGAATGGGGAACCCTGGATGACAAGAGATATTTAGGCTTTGACCAGAAAAAAAGCAGCTCCGTTCCAGGCAGCTGGATCAAGTGAATCCCTGGAGGTATATAAGGGATTCAGGAATTTACTGAAGAAGGAAATCAGTAGTGCGAAAAGGGGACATGAAAGAGCCTTGGCTGAGAAGATTTAGATGAGTCCAAAATGGTACATTTAGTATATTGAAGGAAAAACAATAACTAGTGAGAAAATAGGACCCCTCAATGACCAAAGTGATATGTATGTGTGGAACCATAAGAGATGGGCGAGATCATCAACGGAAATTTCTCTGACGTGTTGAACATGGAGAAAGACATGAATAATTAGGAACTTGGTGAAGTTCATGGTGATTTCTTAGGGACAGTCCATGTCACATTAGAGGAGGTACTGGACGTACTAAAATGCTTGAGGATGAATAAATCTCACGTCCCTTACCAGATATATCTAACAACACTGTAAGGGACTAGAGAAGCATTTGCGTGGGACCTGGCTGATGTTTTTGGTCATCATTAACCAGAGTTTAGATCCTGGAAGGCTGGAGGATATCGAATATTGTGCCCTTACTTAAGAATGACTGAAAACAAAGCCTTGAAACTATGAACAGTGAGTTTAACATCTGTTAAAATTGAGAAAATTTTGAAGGATAAGATGTATATTAATTTGGAAAGACAAGGTTTGATTAGGAATATTGAGATTGGCTTTGTGCATGGGAGATCATGCTTGAAAAATTTCTTAAATTTAATTGATGCTGTGACCAGGAAGGTTGACTAGGTCGGGGTAGTAGACGTCGAAAAATGTGGCACTGGATAAAACACAGCAGGTCATCAGGAACAAGATAATCGATATTTCGGGCATAAGCCTTTCATCAGGAATGCCCAAAACATCGATTATCTTGTTCCTCGGATGTTGCATGACCTGCCATGCTTTTCTAGTACCACACGTGCGGACTCTGATCTCCAGCATCTGCAGTGCTCACTTCCTGCTAGGGTGGTAGATTCAGTCGATATGGATTTCAGTTACACCAGGACAAGATAAGGCTTTTCAAACCCGGGAGCCTGATATACAGTTACAGGAGGTGGCCAATCAGCCCATTGAACATATACAATTCTATCGAGAATAGATCATGCAGCTCCAATATCCTGTAATGCAGTGACAGGATCCGTCTATTCAGCTGCTTCAGGTCAGTAACATCGGAAATGGAAGAGGCTACAAACTGAATGGACTCTGGGGAATGTTGGAATAACATGAGGTTATTTAGCTCCTGAAATCTGCCCTTCCCTTCAGTAAGGTCAGAGCTGACCTCCTCTTTGCAGCAATTTCTCTTTCATGCCCAAATCTTTGTAGCCCTCGACCCTCTCAAAATTAATTGACACCGTCCTTACCCCTCCCAGTCATTTCAGGGATGCAAATGTCTGGGATAGAGAGGCCCCAACAATCACTATCCTCTGAGGGAAGGAAAGAACCCCCACACATATACCTTGGCCTATTTACATGAGCAAAAGATATGAACACAGTGTCAGAGTGACTGGCCCTGACATTACATCAAGATTTGAATGAGCAAGGTTTCAAAGGGTCAGAACAAAACTGAACTTAATAGGAATCAGTTGGAAAATCCCCACTGGTTGTGGGGAATCATTCAGAACACAATGTGGCTGTTGGACATCAATCCTCTCAGTCCCTGGATATCTCTGTGGGTGATCCTAAGGGTAGCTTCCTCAGCACAAATATCTTCAGCTGCTTCATCATTGTCTTTCCTTCCGTAATTCGATCAGAAGTGAAGATGTTCAGTGAAGATCAATAAAGCATCAGAACCTGGACAATATTCAAGCTCATGCTGTTAACGTGCAAGTAACATTCTTGTGTCAGCACTGCTGGACCGTGAACATTTCCACAGTATAGAAAGAGGAACTCATGCAGCATCTCAAGCTGATTTCATTGGAATGTGAGAAAGCCATTCAGCCCATCGAAATTATTCGATAAGAAGAGACACAGCCCATTCACTCTCTGAGATTTTTTTTAAAATCTGCAAATGTTGGAATTCAAAGTAGACAGTCAAGACGCCAGAACAAGAGAGGCGGCATCAGGAGGTGTGAAATCAACAACTTGAGTAAAAGCCTTCTTCAGGACGAGGAATGTGTGTGTGTGGGGGTGGGGGTGGTGGTGGTGGGGGGAGGGAGCTGGTTAAGGGGGTCTACATTTAAAGAGGCGGGGTGAGGAAGGTGGAGACAGGATGGTGAGGTTGGGATAGGTGAAAAAACAGTAGAGGTTATGACCGCGTTGGTCGATGGGAGGAATGAATCCAGTTGGGAGATGAAAGAATGGCTGAAAAGAGGAATGGAGGGGCGGAGAACGGGCTGGAAATGTTTTGGGGGATTGGAGGGGACGTTATTTGAAAATGGAGAACTCAATGTTGAGTCCCCCGGGCTGGAGGCTGCCCAGGCGAAAGGTGAAGTGTTGTTCATCCAATTTGCGGTTTGCTTCATTGTGTCAATGGAGGAAGTCAAGGATGGCTACGTTGGAAAGGGTGTGGGAGGGGGAATTGAAATAAGCAGTGACTGGGAGGTCAGCTCAGCCCTTACGGGCCCAGCTGTGATGCTCAGCAAAACATCCCCTTAGTTTACATTTGGGATCGCCGATGTAGAGAAGACAACATTGGGGGCACCAGATAACGTAAACTAGGCTTGATCCCAACACCTGGCACATCTTCCACAAGGACCATTCCCTTCACTAATCTTTGGTACGTGCCACACTCCCCACTAAATCCTCCAATCCCCACTGACAACTGACCCTGCAAACGGAAAAGCTGCATCACCTGCTGGCACACAATCACTCTCACCTCCATTCAGAGCCACAAACAGTCCTTCCAGGTGAAACAGAGATTCACCTGCCTCCCTTCAAACCGAGAGTACTGCATCAGGTGCTTCCGATGTGGTCTACTCTACACTGGGGAGACCAAACATAAACTTAGGGCACATTTTCCCAACCATCACAACCGGGCCCAAAGGGACTGACGTGAGCTCCCAGTCACCACCCATTTCAATTCCTCTTCCCCTGCTCTCCCCAGCCCCGACCATTTTTCTCTCTTTATCTGCACCTCCCCTACTCCCACCCCCAATTCTGAAGAGCAGTTATACCAGAAATATTGACTTCTTCACCTCCTGATGCTGCCTGGCTTGTTGTGTTCTTCCAGCCTCCTGGTTGTCTATTATTACACAGGACGATAACGAGGCTCGTTAGCACAACACGCTGGTTAGCAGCTACCATGAGTCACCCAATAGTGAACCTCTTCCCTGGGATGAGGAGGAGGACATATAACCCCTCGAGAAACTGACACATGAAAAGAAGAGACCATTCAGCCCCTCCAAACTGTTCCACTGAAATAGGAGGATGTCATTGATGCTGCAACACGACAAACCGATGAAGCAGCGACTGCACAGACAGACTGCTCCAAGTTCGTCCTCCTGGCTCCATATCTAATGCTTACACATGTGTTACATTAATGTGGTTTTCTGATGGAGAGGAGCACACCGGATGGCTTGTCCCAAGTCATAAGGAGGCATCTGCCATCTCCGAGAAGACAGGCTCATTTTCTGCATTGAGATCAGAAACGTTTGGGAATGGCCAACTCTATCAGAGTTTATCTGCTTTCATGTTTGTGAACAACATCATGCTTAGTGAAGCGTCTCACTCCAGCTGTACGTTGAGATGGTGGGAGTTCACTCAGAATCTGCAGCTCTCTCACAATCAGCATGGGGTCTCCACAGAGATTGTAAACTATCAGAGAGTCATAGAGTTTAACAGCAGGAAAACAGGCCCTCTAGCCCAAATTGGACTATGCCAACCAAAATGTCCATTCATGTTAACTCAATTTCCCTGCACTTGGCCCATATCCTGCTAAACCTTTCCTATCAACGTATCGAAACACATATGAAAACATATACTGCAGGAAAACACGTTATATTTCACGGTATCATTGTTTTGTTATGGGAATAATGAGTCCTGGTTCAAGACGCTCAGGTTTTAATGCAATCACTTTTTAATCTTTTGCAGAATTACAGATTAAACACTCATTTCCTTCACACTCTCCTCATGGTACCATCACTGCAGGGATTATCCTGGTCAAACTCCTTTACACTATCTCACTGTGACAAGGAGATCATTCCTTACAATGGAGATTAAATCTGTTCACAATGCACCACGTGCTGTCTCAATATCTGTCTACAACTGCAGGGAGGTGTCTTCAATCCGATATTTGAATCATGTTTCAATGAAGGACGTTATACAATATCCTGTGCTGATTACTTGCTTCACTGTCTGAATTCTGTCAGTGACTCATGACCAAGGACATCCAGCTCCTTTTCACCAAGAGCACTTCCCATCATCTCCCCTTCTCATAAATACAAAATGAGAAGGATGGTATGTTTTTTTTACAAAGTCATTCCTTTGCCTTGCAAATTGCAATACTTCCAGCACAGCCACGCCAACAGCATCATCACTACTGCCATTGGAGATGGTTGGAGATGGTGAGGAGGCGATGGTCTAGCTGTATTATCTCCGGATTATTAATGCAGCGACCCAGATAATGACCCAGAGCACAGATTCAATTCCCACCGCAGCAAATATTGGAATTTGAGTTCAATATAATATCACGAATTAAGAAACAATGAAACGATTGTCAGAAAAGCCTACCTGGCACACTGATGCCCTTCAAGGAATGAGATCTATCACCTTCACCTGATCGGGCTTGCATGTGACTCTAGACCCATAACAATGTTGTTAACTCTCGGCTGCTGTTTGAAACGTCCAATCACAACCACTCAGTTATATCATTCACCATAAAGTCTCGAAGAAATTAAACCAGACGGAACTAAGCTTTGAATGCTTACAGCCCACAGACTGCAGTGGTCAGGAAGGCAGCTCACCAACAGCTTCTCAAGGACAACGTGGAAAGGGAATGACATGCTGTCCCAACATCCCATTAATGATTTTTTAAAAAGATCATTACTCTTAGGAAAGGGATACAATGGGACATAACTCAATTTAAACCGTGACTTTGATGTATACCATAGAGGGACATTATTTTGTTAATATGGCAACAGGAAAAAAATAAATAAGATTAATCTTGATTTTTATTTCCATTCCAGCTGGTCATGAACAATTCCTCAATTTGCTTCTTTCTCTCTATCTCTCTCTTTCTCTTTCTGTTCAAATCCCCCCTTCTCCCCTTCACAACAGACATCCCTGTCACCAACATCAATCACACTATTTCCCAGTTGTGTGCACTTCTGATGGATGGTCATTGGACTCGAAAGGTCAATTCTATTTTTCTCTCGATAAGAGGCTGCCAAATTTGCTCAGTTTCTCTGACACTTTCTCATTCTCCTGATCTCTCGCATCGTTCTTTTTTCCCCAACGTTTAGTGTTGTCATTAGATAGGATGTCTGCATCGCTGTTAAGGGCACCGTTTGTTGACCTCGCTAAATGCCCTTTAACGCAAGGCCATTCCTGAAAGCAGTATAAAGCAAAGCACATTGCTGTGGACCTGACGTCGTCTTTATCCAGACCAGGTAATAATGTGAGATTTCTTTACCAAAGGACATCAGTGAAATAGATTAGCTTATCAACAAATGCTAGTGGGGTTATATAAGTGAAATTTGCTTTTACTTCCAGTTCCTATCATTTGAGTTTAAGTTCTCTCATCATCTGAGATAGAATTTGAAACAATGTCTTTAGTGTATAACCTGGACCACTGAATGATGTGGTCAGCGACATTACTATTCTGACACAGTGTCCCTGACATTAATTTACTTTAGAGACAAGAACAAGGTCATGATGGAAACATTGTAATGGAAAGAGTGACTAGAAGAGAGCTGGAACCATGAAGTCTGAAATTTTCTAAAGCACGTATAATGTGGATTGAGCAACTGCACAAATGTCAAGCTGGGGAATGGGGATACCATGAAGCTGGTAGTGGGTCTGTTTGGTGATGGAGAGAATGTGAATACATAAATCAATTCAGGGCAAATAGATATTTCCAGATTTTGAACAGTCTTGTCCACAGATGTGTGTGAGGGCGGGGGTGTGGGCGGTTTTGAAATTTGTGGGAATGAATGGACTTGCATTTGAAACTGAAGACAGTCGTTTCCAACTTTTCCAAGTTAACAAAAATAGCACTGAAGTTCACCATGGCTTATGGGATTAATAAGTAGATAGAGATGACAAGACTTACCAGGAACACCAACAATAGCAAGCATGGGATAGTAACCAGCCTGAATAATCAGAAGTACACCATATATCCGAAATGATAATATGTTCCAATACCAGGAAACATACAGAAGACCCGAGGATAAACTCCTGTCCATTGTTGTAGCATTCCATCCTGGGGTTCTCAGATTCTGAGCCATTGGTGCAGCATTCCAGTCTACTGTTCTCAGATTCTGATCCATTGTTAGAACATTCCAGTCTACTGTTCTCAGATTCTGATCCATTGTTAGAACATTCCAGTCTACTGTTCTCAGATTCTGATCCATTGTTAGAACATTCCAGTCTACTCTCAGATTCTGACCTCTCCTCTCCCTGTTTCTGCAACTGCTGATTCCTGTTAGTGTTGAAGGTAATGTATCTGCTGATACGATGGGATAAATCATTGCAAGAAGCCCCTTACTAATAGAAGAGGGAAACCATCCAGTGACATCATTAGGATCCATGGAGACTGACATCAATCACAGTCACTGAACAAACAAATCCAGTTAACCCCTTTCAGTATGGTACAAATAATAACTGGACTTGATTGAATGTTGATATCGCTGACTATTGATCACATCTCCCATCATCAATTGTTCTCGTGAAGTTAGTTATGAGGGAGATTATGGACGTTTCCTTATCACAGGCTGGATGATTCTGTTGCATTGTCCGTTTGCAAAGCTATAACCACCTGAACACCGCCCCACCCCACCCCAACACAGCCACGCACAAAATACACAATCTAGATGTAATTAAAGTGCTGGTCTCTCCTCAACTAGACCAGACGCCAGCCAATTGATACTCCGTGGGAATATTTGCCCTGACTATACACAGGAAGTGTGGATCTATCTGGACATTCTTCTCTTTCCTCTAATAAAACAATGTTGAACCTTCAACACGTAATGCGATTCAGCGTTGTTTCATGTAAACTTAGAAACACTTGAATACACTTTGTTGCCTTCAAAACAGTAAGATTTACATGTATTGAATTCAGTCCAAAGGCATATGTGGCATATTGTCACAAAACCGGTCCTTTTACAAGGTTATGTTGTCTTTAATTTTTTTAAAGATGGTCTAAATGAACCAAAATCCCAATATGTCTGAACTTTGAAAGTTTGATTGGGATCCTTTAGTTTATATCTAACAGGTGAATGCCTCAGCAAGAAGGCTTTCTCGTCTTTAATAGCAAACTTGTATAATCAAGAGGACGTGGCCAACTCTAACTGGACGAGTCTGATCGGTTCTGGGGTTAGTTCAGTTCGGGTCACTGTTGGAACTGGACGCTCTCCCCCTCCTTCTGTCCTTCTGACCTAATAACCCTAAAGCCTTTATGTCAGTTTTACTCTTGGTGCTAAGGGGTTTGCTTATTGGGATTGTTGCAAGTATTTGGAACAGGATTCTAAAGTCTGGATAGCCTGTCGTGTTTGTATAGGATTAGTTATTCAGGTATTCTTTTTTTTGGTTCCTTTTGTTTCATTCGGTAATTTGATAAATAAATGCTACTTGTTTAAAACTCGGCAGTCTTACCAGCTAATTCACTCAAGGGAGATCTATTCTACACTAACTTTTAAAAAATAACACAGTTACGGTCTTGGCTGGTTGCTTAACATATTCTGTGGGGTTGGGCCTGTTCCATAACAGAATGGGGGCCAGTTGCGGGATTTAGGCAGCGAGTGGCAAGTATTAGTGTCTCCTATTCCGTGTGTTGATTTGGTGGGGACACTGAGCTTTAGATAGCAATTGGTTTTGCAGGAACCAAGGATGGTTTGGAGGTGGAAGATGTGACCTTGGGGTTTTTGACAGAATGCACATGAGTCCAAGCTGCGGAATTAGTGGGCAAGCGTGTTTTGAAGCTACATGCTAAGATGATGAGATGATTGCAGCAGTATCTCAGCATTCCAATTTGCTGGAAACTCCATCAGGATCTGTAGAGATGAGCAAACTTCAATTGCAAATGACCAGCTTGAGTTAAAAGCGGAAATGAAGCAGTTTGAGGTACGGCTAAAATCAGAAGAGAAAGAAATAGGTTTAGCAGAGGAAAAAGAAACAATGAATATCCTTAGCAGGATGGAAAGAAAAATAGAGGGGGTTTGTGCTTCAGAGATGGACACTTAGAATGGAAAGTCAGCTGAAATGGATGGGGATGCAGGCTGAAGGTGAGCGTAGTGAATAACAGAGTGAGGATGAGCAAAACCATGGTAGTCAACCTTGCCTAAATTTGATGAGTAGGATATGGAAACCTTTTCCATTTCATTTGAAAAAGTGGCTAAACAGTTGCAGTGGCCAGTGACCATGTGGGTTTTGTTGATTCAAGCCAAAACTTGTAGGTTAAGTTTGGCAAGTATTCGCAATACAACACTATCAGATGATGGATCTGGGGTGCATGAGGAGGTAAAGAAAGTGCATATGAGCTTGTGCCAGAATCCGACAGACAACGTTTCAGGAATATAATGAGGGATCCAGATCAAACATATATTGAGTTTGAAAGGATCAAACAAAGTAATTTTGATAACTGGAAAAGAGCTTTACAATGCTCTGAGAGAGACAATTACTTTGGAGGAGTTCAAATATTCACTGCCTGACATAGTGCAAACACATTTGGAAGAGCAGAGAGTTAAAACGGCAAGGCTGGCAGCTGAAGTGGCTGATGATTATGAATTGATCCATAAAACATGGTTTGGCTTCTAGAATCAATTTCAGTCCATTAGGGATAGAAACTGGGGCAAAGTGAAATCCTCACGTGGGGGAGAAAGGTAGATCTCGAAGAGGGTCATAAGGATAACTTCGTACAGGCTAAAAAGTAAACACTTGAAGGAAACAAAGAACTTAAATTGGTCCGGTGCTTTCATTGCAATAAATTAGGTCACATGAAATCACTGTATTGGAGGGTTCAGGAAGAAAAAATACAGATGCAGGAAAACAGGATAAGCTTGGAAGTTTTGCTGGGGTGGCAAAAGAAAACACAGTGGAAGCTCGAAAGCTGCATCAGAGTGTATAAACTGATCAGAGGTTTGTTAAAGAGGAAGTGGCAGATCTGATTAGAAATTATACCTGTAAAGGGAAAGTTTACAGACATAGAGCATGTAAAGAGGATGCAATATTCAGGGACACAGGACCCTCTTGGTCCGTGATGCTGAAAGATCAGGAGATATATACTCCAGAAGGACTACTTCCAGAAAAGGTACTGCTAAAGAGAATTCACCTTGAGACAAAAAGCGCATAATGATGTAAAGCGAGGATTGTGTGTCCAGAAAAGTGTGGAGAAATTGTAGGAGTATTGGACAAACTCTCAGCTCCAGGAATACAATCTATCCTTGAAAAAATACAGCTGAATCACCGGTAGGAGTGCTGCCTACTCTGGTTGAAAAGCCAGTGGAGACACAGGCAACTGAAGCAATGCAGAAATCTAATCCTGGAAGTTACCTGAGTGTGGGTAACGAAGCCCCAATGTCACCAGTTGAAGCAGGAGATATCAAAAATGTAAAGATAAGGAAGCGGAAGTGACAGTTACAGAGACTTTATTCCATCAGGTAGTTGTGAACAAATCTATTGAGCAAACAGGTCATCCTGCAAATATTTGAGTTCATTTATGTTTTATATCAGAAAGAAAAAAGGGTAAAGCAATTTTACCAAAAAGCATATACATTAGGAGTTTTGAATGTATCCCTGAGTGTTATTGCCCTAAAAATGATGTGCTCATGAGGAGATGGAGACTATCACATACTCAAGGAGATGATAATTGGGCAGAAGTTCATCAAATCGCATTGCCAATGGGATACAGAAAACAGGTGATGTGAATGGCGCATGAGCTACCACTTAGAAGTCATTTCGGAGTGAGGAAAACACAGGCTGAAAGACAGAGACATTTTTACTGGTCTGGACAGCAACAGAATGTAATTGAATTTTGCCAGTCGTGTCATACATGTCAGGGAATTGGAAAAAACACAAGTGTTAATAAACCCTGCGCCTTTCCTAACTATTCCTGCATTTGAAGAACCTTTTACAAGAGTCTTAATTGATTGGCTAGGTCCCCGACCTCAAACAAAAAGGTGCACACCAGTATTTGTTAACAATAATGGATGTATCCACTAGATTTCCAGAGGCCATGACAAGATGCAGCATCACATCTAAAAGAATTGCAAAGGAATTACTCTTTTTAAAGAAATAGACACGGACTACCACTAGAGATACAGTGAGGTCAAGGTTCAAACTTCACATTTAATTTATTCACTATGATGTCTTAGGAATAAAGCAATTCAAATCTACTGCATACCATCCAAAATTGCAGGGAGCGCTAGAAAGGTGACATTAAACATGAAAGACCATGTTGAGGGCTTATGATCTGGATTATCCAGATAATTAGAGTGAGGGAATTCCTTTTGTGCTTTTTGTGATCAGGGATGCAACAAATTAACAGAGCAAATTCAATCCATTTGAATTATTTTTTGGACATTAAGTGAGAGGACCATTAATATTGATTAAGGAGAAAATAGTAAATCAGAATTCAAAGGCCACACATTTGGATTAGTTCTCAAACTTTAGGGAACGTGTCATAGTGCTGGGGAGTTGGCTGGACAGCATTTAAAAGTATTGCAGCACGCAATAAAGCAGGAAGCGGACAGGAAATCAAAAAAATGCAATTTTGCGATCGGAGATATGGTATTACTGTTACTTTCAGTTATAGGTGAACCTTGAAAAGCAAGGTCTGTGGACCTTATCAAATACAACTGACATAGAGTGAGGATAACTACTTGATAGGGACTCCAGAAAGAAAGAAATCTCACAGCATATGTCATGTGAACATGCTCAAAATGTACTTTGATGGGGAAGGAAAGCCAGAGGACAAGGTGTTCATGATTACGGCACAGAATTAAGAACCAAATTCAGAGGATTGTGAATCGGACATTTCACAAATTAAAGTGGACAATCAGGTACTTGTCTAAAATTGGGATGATTGATTGATTTACCTTCATGAGAAAAATTGAAATGATCAGAAAGAGTTATTACTATCACATGTGGAATTACGCAGAAATTAACTTGGAAGTACTCACATAACTGTGCATAATGTAGCTCTCGGAGATGTCGTTACGATTAACCAACATCCTGACAGGCATAACCCACTAAAGTTGGCACAGGCTCAGAAGGAGATTGAATGCAAGCTCTAAGATGACATAATCAACATGTGTTACAGTGACTGGAAATCACCTATAGTCATGGTGCCAAAGTCAAATGGTACCCAGCGATTATGTATGGACTATCGTAACGTCAATGCAGTTAAAAAGATTGATGTATACCCAGTTCCACAGTTGGAAAACTGTGTTGAAAATGTGGGGCAAGCAACTTACATTTGGTGTGTAAAATGTGCTGGCCATATGACAGGGACTAACCAATAAATTGTCGGATTATCCAACCTGTGGTTTACATTGATGACCTTGTGATTTTTAGTGGCTCATGAAAGGAACACTGCAGCATCCAACAGACTTGTTCAATCGACTTCGGAAGGCAGGCTTGGTGGTAAATTGAGCGAAAAGTGAATTTGCCAAAGCAAAGGTCACCTTCCTTGGCCATGTTATTGGACATAGATGAATGGTGCCATGGAGATTTAAAAGTGATGGTAACTGGGACATTTTGCATCCTGTTGACAAAAGGAGCAGTTCCTGGGATTAAGTCGATTTTATCAAATGTTTGTGCCTCATTTTCGCAGTGTGACTGCTCCACACACTGAATTGTTTAAGAAAGGCAAGAAGTTTCACTGGACAGAGGACTGTCAGAAGGCATTTGAGGCATTTGAAATATGTGTTAACCACTGCCCACGATCAGACACACCTGATTATGCAAAAACATTCAGGTGGATTTAAATGCGAATGATGTGGATTTCGGTGTTGGACTCCTGCAGGAAGATGACGAGAAGACAGAGAGACCTATTGGGTATTCCTCCAAGAAGTTGAATGATCATTAGTAGAAATATTTAACAGTTGAGAAAGAGACAGTGAGCTTTGTGTTGGTATGACAACATTTCAGTGTTTATATTAACAGCAACGTATCAGAGACAACCATTTACACTGATCACAACTCAATGGGGTACTTTTGAGAAATGTTAGGACAAAAATGTGAGACTGTTTAGCTGGACCCTGTTGCTACAGCCATTCAATTAGAAAATTGTGCACATGGCAGGTCTTGAAAACATGATTTCCAATGCATTGTTGACACTTGAGTGACAAATGGAGGCACTCAGTGATGGAAGTACCACACACTGAATCTGGATGTAATTGTGCATGTTTACATGTTTACAGTAAACGAATGTACATGCTCATTGTAGAGTATGAACTACTATTTTTGGGAGTTTTGAAAACTGAAGCTATCTTGGATATTGAAGATTCAGTTTTATATTGGAGGAGTTGTCACACAGGTAGTACCTTTACAAGGTTATGTTGTCCTTGAATTTTTTTCAGAGAGGTTCTAAATGGCCCAATTTTCCAACATGTTTCAATTTTGAATGCTTCATTAGGGTCCTTTGTTTTTTTTTTACCTAACATTTAATGCCTTGGGAAGTAGGCTGTCAAGCCTTTTTAAAAAACTGGTATAATCAAGGGGATGTGGTCAGCTCTCCTGCTGCACAGGTCAGTTCAGTTCGAGGGTTAGTTGAGTCAGGTTCACTGTTGAAATTGGATGCTCTCCCCCTCCTTCAGTCCTCTGACTTTGTAAACTATAAGCTTTTTTGTGTAATTTTTACTCTTTGTTCCCGTGGGTTTGGTTATTGGGATTGTTGCAAGTAATTTGGATCAGCATCCTTAATTCGAGGTAGCCTGTCAGTTTTGGATCGTATGAATTATTCAGGTACGGTGTTTTCGGTTCGTTGTGTTTCATTCCTTATATTTACAAATACATTCTGTTTGTTTAAAAGTCGGCAGTCGGACCAAATAATTCACTCTGGCAATATTCACTATAAACTTACCTTCAACAAATGGCAACATTAAAGACTGGGCTATGTGCTTAAGAATGTTTTGAGTGGTCGGTCCTGGCCCATAACAATGTACAATAACCTTGTTTATTAAAAGTCATGAATTAATGAGTAAGGGATGGATTGAATATGATAATGGCTATGAGACAGAAAGGCTGCGGCCAGTGGTTGAGGAGACCTGAGGGGAGTGCAGCAATATCTCCCAGTCACTCGTATTCAGCCATCACTGTTTCTGACAAATGGAATGAAATGCAGTGCAGAGCAAGATAACAGACGACCTTTGGTACATGGAATGCTGAACGACAATGTGAACGGAATAGGATAATTTCAAATGTGATGTACATCATTATAGTTTATATATAGACTGTTTAATCACAGGTTAACAGGTTGTTAACATTGTTTATATCGGGACGGGATGTACACAAATAAAAAACAGACACAGATTACAAAATGTGTTGGGTTACAGTGAGTGGCAGCAGAGTAAGAGTGAAGACACAGCTCATACTGAGCTGGTACAGTGATGATGGGCTGCATGACAACCATATTTACTGTAATTATTCATAGAAACGTATTGAAAATGTTCAGAGACTGAGGAGGCAAGTCTCATCGTGAAACACACAGACAATATCATAATTAATAAACTATTTCTACTGTTCATCAAGTGTAGCTTTCTCTAAAAGGCCTTTCAAATCAAAATCACATTGGTGAGATCCACACATTTATTTTCAGAACTTAAAGAAGAAACAGACTCCAGTGTAATATTTGTGTTACTGGCACAAGTGATAGGAACAGGAATGGAGCATATTGTCCAAATATAACCAACATCCATTTTTCTCTGCTCTGATGCTGCCTGAACTGTGGGCTTTCTCTCCAGCATTTTCAATTGGTGCAATAGCAGGAAACAGAGTAATGGTGAGCGGTTGTTTTTTGAACTGAAGGCTTGTGCCCACCAGTGTTCCACAGAGGTTGGATCTGAGTTTTCTTTGTTTGTCATTTATGTAAATGATTTGCGTGAGAACATCGAAGGCATGGTTTGTAAGTTTGTGGGTGACACCAAAACTGGTGGCACATTGGACAGTGAAGAATGATTTCTAAGAATACAAAAGGATCTTGATGAAATGGGTCAATATACTGACAGATAGCAGATAGAGTTCAAGCTGGATGAATGTGAGGTGCAGGCAACAGTGCGTGTTTGTTGCTGTCTGTTGCACCAGGAATGGAATTATTTTATTCCCCATCGCCTGCGTTCAAAACATGATATCCTTCATGATCTTTGAGAGGCCTAATCCTCTCTATGGTTACCTTCTTGCTGTTAATGTAGTTGCACAATATTTTGGGATTATCCTTAACCTTATCTGCCCATTCTATCTCATATCGCCTTTTTGCTTCACTGATTTCTCTCGAAATAATGCCCCACACTTTATATTGACTAAGAGATTAAATTGAAGAAAGTTGTCTATATCTAAAGTAAGGTTTTCTTTGATTCTTGAATAAAAGCTCGGCACAGTGGCACAGTGGTTAGCACTGCTGCTTCACAGCGCCAGAGACCCAGGTTCAATTCCCGCCTCAGGCGACTCTCTGTGTGGAGTTTGCACATTCTCCCCGTGTCTGTGTGGTTTCCTCCAGGTGCTCCGGTTTCCTCCCACACTCCAAAGATGTGCAGGTCAGGTGAATTGGCCATGTTAAATTGCCTGTAGTGTTAGTTTAGGGGTATGGGTGGGTTGTGTTTTGGCGGGGCGGTGTGGACTTGTTGGGCCGAAGGGCCTGTTTCCACACTGTAAGTCATCTAATCTAAAAAAAAACTGTAGTTGTCCATTGTTCCTTAATCTTCCCTTCACTTTAACAGGAACATAATGCCTCTCAACTCCCGTCGTCACAATGTTGAACGGCTCCCACTTGCCAGACATTGTTTTACCTGCTGACAGTCTAATCCAATCAAATTTGATAAGTCCTTGTCCCATGCCATTAAAATTTATGGTACTCCAATTAAAAAAAAATATGAATTAAAGGCTTATTCTTTTCCATAACTATTATGAAACTAATAGAATTATGATTGCAATGCCCAAAACGTTCCTTCACATTTACTTCAATCACTTGCCCTGCCTAATGCACAAAAGAAGCCTACTTTTGCTCCTTCTCTGTTAGAATCATCTGGATATTGATGAAGAAAATTTTCGTGAACATATTTGACAAATTCTTCACCATCCAACCCTTTAACGCTGCGGTAGTTCCAATCAATTTTAAGAAAATTAAAAACCCCATTATTACAACCTTATTTAGAATAAATATATCCGCAATCTCCCTACATGTTTGTTTCTCAATTTATTTCTTACTGTTGGAGAGCATATGGTACAATACAATCAATGTGTTTTTTCCTTTCTTATTTTTAATTTCGACCAATATATTTTCACTGGACGGTTTGTCACAAAAGAGCATTTAGTGCTATCTGTTCAAAGTGAACTTTATTTTCTTATTTTTAATACTACCTGCGTATTTTAACTGGATAATTCTTCAGAAAAAACTTTCCCAGTTCCAGCATAAATTTATTCCTTAATCAAAAATTGCAGACTGCCCCCTCACTGCCCTCTGCATATCTGTTTCCATCCTTTCTCTGACACTTAACAGGTGGAACATTGAATTGCTAGTCTTGAACATCTCTCAGGGGAAAGTGAGGACTGCAGATGCTGGAAGTAAGAGTCGAGAGTGGGGTGCTGGAAAAGCACAGCAGGTCATGTAGCATCCAAGGAGCAGGAAAATCGACGTTTCAAGCAAAAGCCCTTCATCAGCCCATTCCTGATCAAGGGCTTTTGCCCAAAATGTTGATTAAGCAATTTTCTGTAATACATATGGTGTCCCGATCCCATGTTCTTAAACATGCCCCGAGTTCATCAGCCTACCCTGTAAGACCCCTCACTTGAAATAAATGCAACTTCCTGCTTCAGAATTACTATATACTTGTGACTCTCTCGTTTTTCTTTTCTAATTGACGTGCTATCCTCACATTCATAAAATTCTCCATCCATCCTACCATTTATAATTCTACTTGGAATATCCCCCTTGTCAACTCAATCAACATAATGTCTTCCTACATACAAGGAGCAAATCTCCCTGCTAAGATATTGGTTGCTTTCCAGTTTAGATTAGACCAATCCTTTCTGAACAGGTCATTTCTATTCTAATATAGATTCCAATTTCCCAAAAAATTGAAATCCCTCAACAATACAGTAGCTCTTCAGCCGCTGGTTTTTCTCCATTAACCTTTTGTTCCTTCCCAGTTGGGTTTTGCATTGGGAAGAATCCAGAATGTATTGCTTTAAAGGTTTTATTATTAATACTCTACCTCACCTTTTAAGTTCACTCTGTACTGCTTTAATCTTTCCCTAAAAATATAATTCCTGCCAATATCTACAATAATGGTTGGCTACTCAATCTCACCTTTAACAATGTGCTTGAAATGTTTTGAGACGTTCTTAATCTTAGCACAGGGAAATCTACAAACCCTCCTCACTGCCACAGAATCTTAAGTTAATGTCCCTGAAAGAAAAGTCCACTAAAGCAATCATTCTACAAAATCTTCTCAAACGCTGCTGAACATAAGAATCAATCCAAGTGTCCAACAATTGACTGTTCTTCCATTTTCCTCAGAGAGACAATCCCCTTCAGCTGTTCTAAAAGCTGAAAAGCATTTTGGTAGAGGAATAGTCACCAGAGAATTTTGAACTACTTTCTTATCTTTCCTGAGAGCCACACTTCTATATGACTGATATGCTGGATAATATTTTTTTTTCCAAATCTTCCAGCCATCTTTTTTTAAAAGCATAAAATTTAATAATTTGTTTCCAGTTCAAGGTTGACTTGACGATATGATTTGATCTCCTTCTGTAAGTCTATATACAGAATTTAGTTGAATCTTTATTCTCATCACTCCAACTATTTCAAACAAAATTATGAATCTATCTCTATCATCGAGATGGAATCTTCCTTCTGCTCTGTCTATTGCAGGGAACAATACAAAGAACATTATCCTGGTCCACGTGGAACACAAATGTTGCAGTGAAAGCCATCTAAACCTTATCCAGTACTAATTACGTACAAGCTTAATTAATAAATCATACAGAGAAACATAGTATAAAAGTAGAATTCAGCTCCATGTCCAAAATAAATTTTGTGGCTCCCTCGTAAAAAAGAACTCAACTGCATCACGCTGTAAATTCATCAAAATAGGAGTAACAAGAGAACTGAATTCTCAAAGCTTTCCCTGTGAACAACATCTGAAGAATAGAAGAAAATCAGGGCTTAGTTGTGAACTTCATAAATGATGATGATGAGAATGGGAAGGATGGAGTTTGGGGGGAATGGTAAATAATTTTGTGGATGACAGAAAGAGGAGCTGGTCGTTCACAGTGAGGAGGAACGTGTGAGGGTACAGGATGGTATAAACCGGTAGTTCAGATGGACAGATCAATCGCTAATGAAATTTAACACTGATACCTTTCAGAAGTAACAAGACAAGAGTGTACTCAAACTGAAGAGAGGCTGGGTCTACTTGATTTTACTTTTAAGCAAAGAAGGCTGAGAGGTGGTCCTGATGGATGTGTTTAACAAAATGAGGAGTCTAGACAAGGAAAACATAGAGTAGCTCTTCCCCTTACTCGAAGGCTCAATAATAAGGAAATAATTCATTGAACTAAATTTATTGAAATAATACACTGTTTTTTCCATTCCACTCGTCATTGTGGTTGAAAATGTGTTGCTGGAAAAGCGTAGCAGGTCAGGCATCATCCAAGGAGCAGGAGAATCGATGTTTCTTTAGGAATCCTGAAGAAGGGCTCATGCCCGAAATGACGATTCTCCTGCTCCTTGGATGCTGCCTGACCTGCTGCGCTTTTCCAGCAACACATTTTCAGCTCTGATCTCCACCATCTGCAGTCCCCACTTTCTCCTCACTCGTCATTGTGCTCTAACACAGGTACATTTTCCTTATATGATCTAAAGACCAATATGTGCCCGTTCCTTGACATGCCGAGAACGATATAAAGAATTAAAAGGGAATTATGTCGGGAGTCCGGTGTCCATTTGCTGAGAGGTGTGAGGGCGGAGCGAAAGAATTCTGGGAAGTCATATATTTGTGTGGTTGCATTACCCAAAACACTACTCGGGTAATGTCTCCCACCCAGCTCCTCCTCTGACCAAAAAAAACTTCTGTGCGCCAGATTGGTAAGGTAGCGAGTTTATTTTTTATTCCTTTTTTTTAACAGTCTCTTTGTGAATTTAGAATCATGGGAATGGTAGTGAGGGCAGTTGAATGTTCCTCCTGCAGAATGTGGGAGATAAGGCTCACCACTCGTGTCCCTGCTGACGACATGTCCAGCTCCTCGAAAACCGCATTAGGGAACTGGAGCTGGAGCTGCATGAACTTCGGATCATTCGAGTGGCAGAGGGGGTTATTGAGAGGAGTTACAGGGAGTTAGTCACTTCTCAGGTACAAGAAAAAGGCAAATGGGTTACAGTCAGGGGATGGAAAGGGAAACGGCAGGCAGTGCAGGGATCCCCTGTGGCCATCCACCTCAACAATAAGTATACCGTTTTGAGTACTGTTGGGCGGGGGGGGCTTACCTGGGGAAAGCAGTGGGGCAAAGGGCTCTGGCACAGAGTCTGTCCCTGCTGCTCAGAAGGGAAGGGGAAGAGGAGCAGAGCAGTATTCATTGGGGACTCCACAGTTAGGGGGACAGATAGGAGGTTCTGTGGGAACGAGAGAGACTCATGGTTAGCGTGTTGCCTCCCAGATACCGGGGTTCGTGATGTCTCTGATAGTGTTTTTGGGATCCTTAAGGGGGAAGGAGAGCTGCGCCAAGTTGTGGTCCACATCGGCACCAATGACATAGGTAGGAAGAGAGATGGGGATTTAAGGCAGAAATTCAGGGAGCTAGGATGGAAGCTTAGAGCTAGGGTGAACAGAGTTGTTGTCTCTGGTTTGTTGCCCGTGACACGTGCTAGTAAGGCAGGGACCAGGGAAAGAGAGCAATTGAACACATGGCGACAGGGCTGGTGCACGACGAAGAGTTTTGGATTCTTGGATAATTGGGGCTCTTTCTAGGGTAGGTGGGACATCTACAAGCAGGATGGTCTTCATCTGAACCTGAGGTGTACCACTATCCTGGGGGAGGGGAATTCACTAAGGCTATTGGGGTGGGTTTAAACTAATCCAACAGGCGAATGGGAACCAAAATTGCAGTTCGACTATAGAAAAGGTTGAGAGTAGGGAGGTCCAAAATCAACTTTCAGGGATGCAAGATGGCACCAGCAAGCAGGAAGTTGGTTTGAAGTGTGTCTACGTCAACGCCAGGAGCATCCGGAATAAGGTAGGTGAACTTGCAGCATGGGTTGGTACCTGGGACTTCAATGTTGTAGCCATTTCGGAGACATGGTTAGAGCAGGGACAGGATTGGTTGTTGCAGTTTCCAGGATTTAGATATTTCAGTAAGAACAGAGAAGATGGTAAAAGAGGGGAGGTGTGGCATTGTTAGTCAAGGACAGTATTACAGTTGCAGAAAGGATGTTTGGGAATCGTCAACTGAGGTAGAATGGGCTGACGTTAGAAATCGGAAAGGAGATGTCGTCCTGTTTGGAGTCTTCTATAGGCCACCGAATATTTTCAGAGATGTAGAGGACCGGATAGTAAAGATGATTGTTAATAGGAGTGAGAGAGACAGGGTAGCTGTCATGAGGGACTTCAACTTTCCAAATATTCACTGGGAACACTATAGTACGAGTAATATAGATGGGTCAGTTTTTGTCTAGTGTGCAGGAGGGCATCTTGTCACTGTATGTAGACAGGCCAACAAGGGATGAAGCCACATTAGATTTGATACTAGGTAATGAACCCGACCTGGTGTTAGAAAAGGACGTAGGTGAGCACTTTGGTGATAGCGATCACAATTCTGTTATGTTTACCTTAGTGATAGAAAGGGATAGGTGTATACCACTGGGTAAGAGATACATCTGGGAGAAATGCAATTACGGTGCGATTAGGCAAGATTTAGGAAGCATAGGACGGGCAAGGAAACTGCCAGGGATGGACTTATTAGAAAAGTGGTGCTTATTCAAGGAACAGCTCCTGAGTGTCCGAGATAAGTATGTACCTGTCAGGGACGAAGGAAGCTGTAGAGCGTGGGAGCAGTGGTTTACGAAGGGAGTGGAATCTCTGGTCAAGAGAAAGAAGAAGGCTTATGTTAGGATGAGATGTGAAGGCTCCATTAGGGCGCTTGAGGGTCACAAGGTAGCCAGGAAGGACCTAAAGAGAGAGCTCAGAACAGCCAGGAGGAGACATGAGAAGTTGTTGGCGGATAAGATCAGGGTAAAACCTAAGGCTTTCTATCGGTATTTAAGGAATAAAGGAATAACGAGAGTAAGATTAGGGGCAATCAAGGTTAGTAGTGGGAACTTGTGTGTGGAGTCAGAGGAGATAGGGGAAGGACTAAATGAATATTTTTTGACAGTATTCACTGTAGAAAACGACAATGTTGTCGAGGAAAGTACAGAGGTGTGATTGAGACAAGGTGTGATTGATGTTCACAAGGAAGAGGTATTAGAAATCCTGCTGAGTATGAAAATAGATAGGTTCTCTGGGCCGGAAGGGATTTATCCTAGACAATAAACAATAGACAATAGACAATAGATGCAGGAGTAGGCCATTCAGCCCTTCGAGCCTGCACCACCATTCAATATGATCATGGCAGATCATTCCTAATCAGTATCCTCTTCCTGCCTTATCTCCATAACCCTTGATTCCACTATCTTTGAGAGCTCTATCCAACTCTTTCTTAAAAGAATCCAGAGACTGGGCCTCCACTGCCCTCTGGGGCTGGGGCAGAGCATTCCACACAGCCACCACTCTCTGGGGAAGACGTTTCTCCTCATCTCTGTCCTAAATGGTCTACTCCGTATTTTGAAGCTGTGTCCTTTGGTTCGGCACTCACCCATCCGCGGAAACATGTTTCCTGCTGCCAGAGTGTCCAATCCTTTCATAATCTTATATGGCTCAATCAGATCTAAACTCAACGGTATACAAGTCCAGTCGCTTCAGTCTTTCAGTGTAAGGTAATCCCGCCACTCCAGCAATTGACCTCGCTGCACTCCCTCAATAACCAGAATGTCTTTCCACAAATTTGGAGACCAGAACTGCACACAGTACTCCAGGTGTGGTCTCACCAGGGCCCTGTACAGCTGCAGAAGCACCTCTTTGCTTCTATATTCAATTCCTCTTGTTGTGAAGGCCAGCATGCTATTAATCTTCTTCACTACCTGCTGTACCTGCATGCTTACTTTCATTGACTGGTGTACAGGAACACCCAGATCTCTCTGTACTGCCCCTTTACCTAAATTGATTCCATTGAGATAGTAATCTGACTTCCTGTCTTGCCACCAAAGTGGATAAGCATACATTTATCCACATTAAACTGCATCTGCCCACTCACATAACTTGTCCAGGTCACCCTGTCATCTCCTAACATACTCATCACATTTCACCGTGCACACCCAGCTTGGTATCATCAGCAAATTTGCTAATGTTACTATTAATACCACCTTCTATGTCATTAACATATATTGTCAAAAGCTGCAGTCCCAGCACGGATCCCTGCGGTACCCCACTGGTCACTGCCTGCCATTCCGAAATGGAGCCGTTTATCACTACCCTTTGTTTCCTATCAGCCAACCAATTTTCAATCCAATCTAGTACTTTGCCACCAATACGATGCGCCTTAATTTTACTCATTAACCTCCTGTGTGGGACTTTATCAAAAGCTTTCTAAAAGTCCAGGTACACCACATCTACTGGATCTCCCTCGTCCATCTTCAGAGTTACATCCTCAAAAAATTCAAGAAGATTAGTCAAGCATGATATCCCCTTCATAAATCCATGCTGACTCTGTCCTATCCTGTTACTACCATCCAGATGTGCCGTATGTTCATCCTTTATAATAGACTCCAGCATCTTTCCCACCACTGAGGTCAGACTAACTGGTCTATAATTTCCTGCTTTCTCTCTCCCACATTTCTTAAAAAGTGGTGTAACATTAGCCACTCTCCAATCCTCAGGAACCGACCCCAAATCTATCGAACTCTGGAAAATAATCACTAATGCATCCACGATTTCCCGAGCCACCTCCTTCAGTATATTGGGATGCAGACCATCAGGCCCCGGAGACTTATCAAACTTCAGACCTAACAATCTCTCCAACACCAACTCCTGGCAAATATAAATACCCTTAAGTTCAGGTCCTTCAGCCACTGTTACTTCAGGGAGATTGCTTGTGTCTTCCCCAGTGAACACAGATCTGAAGTACCCATTTAATTCCTCTGCCATTTCTTTGTTCCCCGTAATATATTCCCCTGTCTCTGTCTCCAAGGGCCCAATTTTAGTCCTAACCAATTTTTTGCCTTGCACATACCTAAAAAAGCTTTGACTATCCTCCTTTATATTATTGGCCAGTTTACCTTCGTACCTCATTTTTCCTCTGCATATTTCCTTCTTAGTAATCTGCTGTTGCTCTTTAAAGGCTTCCCAGTCCTCAGTTTTCCCACTTATCTTTGCTATGTTATACTTTTTATCTTTTAAATTTATATGTTTCTTAAATTCCCTCGTCAGCCACAGCCACCCATGCCTCCTCCTTGGATCTTTCTTCCTTTTAGGAATGAACTAATCCTGCAACTTCTGCATTATACACAGAAATATCCGCCATTGTTCCTACACGGTCGTCCCTGCTAAGGTATTGCACCATTGAACTTTGGCCAGCTCCTCCCTCATAGCTCCATAGTTCCCTTTATTCAACAGAAGTACTGTCACTTCCGACTGTACCGTCTCCCTCTCAAATTGCAGATTGAAGCTTACTGTATTATGGTCACTACTTCCCAATGGCTCCTTCACTTCGAGGTCTCTGACCAATTCTGGTTCGTTACACAATACCAGATCCAGAATTGCCTTCTCCATGTTCGGCTCCAGCACCAGCTGCTCTAAGAATCCATCTCTGAGGCACTCCATAAAGTCTCTTTCTTGAGGTCCAATACCATCCTAATTCTCCCAGTCTACCTGCAGGTTAAACTCCCCCATAACAACTGTAGTAACATCTTTACAACAGGACAATTACAGCTCCTGATTCAACTTAAATCCGACATCCAGACTACTGTTTGAGGGCCTGTAGATGACTCCCAAAAGGGTCTTTTTACCGTTAGTATTTCGCAGCTCTATCCACACTGACTCTACGTCCCCTGACTCTAGGTCCCCCCGCGCATGGGACTGAATATCTTCCCTTACCAACAAGGCCACCCCACCCCCTCTGCCCTCAGTCTGTCCTTACAATTGCACGTGTAGCCTTGAATATTCATTTCCCAGGCCCTGTCCACTTGAAGCCACGTCTCAGTTATGCCCACAATATCGTATCTGCCAATTTCCAAAAGAGCCTCAAGCTCATCCATCTTACGTCTCATGCTTCGTGCATTCATGTAGAGAATTTTTAATTTGTTACTGCTGTCACCCTTCCCATCAACCCCTATTTCACTCAACCTTACAGCATGATCCCGTCCCGAGTTTTCTGCCTCATTGATACAGTTGTCTTTCTTGACTTCTCCTGTTCTAACTTTCCCTTCATTTTCCTTTTTAAACATCCAGTTTGTCACTTCCCCCCGCTACTTAGTTGAAATGTAGCGGTGTTGCAGTAGAAAATCTGCCTGCCAGAATGCTGGTCCCTAACCTATTAAGGTACCAACCGTCTCTCTTGTAGAATTTATGCTTACCACAAAATATACCCCAGTTATCCAAGAAATTAAATCCTTGCTTCCTGCACCAGTTCCCCAACCACACGTTCAAGTCCATTATCTCCCGGTTTCTGGCCACACTAGTCCGAAGAACTCGAAGCAAACTGGAGAGTATCACCTTGGACGTCCTGTTTTTCAGCCTTCTTCCGATTTCTCTGAAGTCCCGCTGTAGTCTATTCCTCCTCTTCTTCCCGACATCATTTGTGCCGACATGTACCACCACCTCTGGCTCTTCACCCTCATCCTTAAGGATTTCCAGCACTCTGTCCGCGATGTCTTTCACCCTGGCACCAGGAAGGCAACACATCATCCTTAAATCCCGTCTGCTACCACAAAAATCCCGGTCAGTTCCTCTTCACGATGGAGTCCCCTATTACCACGGCTCTGTGTGATGTCCGACTCTTCCGCTCTGCCTCTGCGCCAACTTTTGATTGACAGACCTGGCCACCTTGCGAACTGGCAGTGTCACCAGTCTCTACTGCTTCCAAAAGATTCAACTTGTTCCTGACAGGTACTTCTCCCGGGGTCTCTTGCACCTGTCTCCTCTCTGCCTTCCTCATCGTCTGTTCTCTTCTGGCATGAATGGTGTAATAACCTCACTGAAGGTCTTGTCCAGAAAGATTTTGTTCTCTTGGATGAGCCTAAGGTCCTCGAGTTATTTCATCAGCGCTGCAATATGCTCTGTCAGGAGCTGAATGTGCACACACCTTGCACACATATACGAGACACACCAGAGTCGTTGACCTCCCACATCAAGCACGTAGCACACTGAACCAGCTTGGCAATCATGTCTTCACTCTTCAGCTGTGGCGTAATCACTTCACTCAACCTCCTTGTCAAAGTCTCCTGAGCTGAAGCCTCACTCTTCGATCCAAACTTCCTTCGACCCCCTTTTTGTGGCAAGTCTGTGGACTCTTAATTTAGGTTAGAGGAGGAGGGAGGGAGGGAGACCCTACTTTATTGGACCTGGGGTTTAGAATACACCCACTCTAATAGCAATCACTTACCTTCCCGACCGGCTTTGCGCTCCGCCTGAACTTCCGCCCAGCTCCCGCCGCTCTCTACTGCGAAAATGATCCTCTGGGAAGCCAGGGAGCAGATTCCGAGCCTTTGGCATTGATCTTTAAATCGTCATTGTCTACAGGAATAGTGCCAGAAGACTCGACGATAGCAAATGTGGCTCCCCTGTTCAAGAAGGGGAGTCGAGACAACCCTGATAATTATAGACAAGTGACCCTTACTTCAGTTGTTGGTAAAGTTTTGGTAAACGTTATAAGACCTTTGAGGTATAATCATCTCAAAAGAATAATTTGATTAGGGATAGTCAGCACGGTTTTGTGAAGGGTAGGTCATGCCTCACAAACCTTATTGATTTCTTTGCGAAGGTGATCAGACAGTAAAAATTAAAGCAAACCGGTTGATGTGGTGTATATGGATTTCAGCAATTGTTCAATAAATTTCCCCACAGTAGCGTATTGTCCAAAATGCGGAGTAATGGGATTGTGAGAGATATAGCAGTTTGGATCATTCACTGGCTTGCTGAAAAAAGACAGAGGATGGTGGTTGATGGGAAATGTTCATCCTGGAGTCCAGTTACCAGTGGTGTACCGTGAGGGTCAGTGTTGAATCCACTGCTGTTCGTCATTTTTATGAATGACCTGGATGACGGCGTAGAAGGGTGGGTTAGTCAATTTGCAGATGATACTAAGGTCTGTGGAGTTGTGGATAGTGACGAAGGATGTTGTAGATTACAGAGAGACATAGGTAAGCTGCAGAGCTGGGCTGAGAGGTGGCAAATGGAATTTAGTGTGGACAAATGTGAGGTGATTCACCTTGGTTCGAGTAAACGGAATGCAAAGTAATGGACTAATGGTAAGATTCTTGGTAGTGTAGATGAGCAGAGAGATCTCAGTGTCCAAATACACAGATCCTTGAAAGTTGCCACCCAGTTTGACAGGGTTGTTAAGAGGCATAGAGTGTTTTAGCTTTTCTTAATAGAGGGATCGAAATCTGGAACCATGAGGTTATGCTACAGTTGTACAGAGCGCTGGTACTGTGTACTTGGAGTATTGTGTACAGTTCAGGTCATCACATTATGAGGAGGATGTGGAAACTTTGGAAAGGGTGCAGAGGAGATTTACTAGGATGTTGCTTGGTATGGAGGGTAGGTCTTACGAAGAAAGTCTGAGGGACTTGAGGCTGTTTTCATTGGAGAGAAGCAGGTTCAGAGTTCACGTAATAGAGACATATAAAATGATCAGAGGGTGAGATAAGGTGGACAGGGAGAGCCTTTTTCCAAGTATGATGACGGCGAGCAGGAGGGGGCATAGCTTTAAATTAAGGAGTGATAGATATTGGACAGATGTCAGAGGTAATTTCTTTACTCAGAGAGTAGTAAGGTTATGGAATGCTTTACCTCCAACGGTAGTAGATTCGCCAACTTTAAGTACATTTAAGTCGTCATTGGACAAGCATATGGACGTAGCGTAGGTTAGATTTGCTTCAGATGGAATAGTGTAGGTTAGATGGGCTTCAGATGGAATAGTGTGGGTTAGATAGGCGTCAGATTGGTATGACAGGTCGGTGCAACATCGAGGGCTGAAGGGCCTGTACTGCACTGCATTGTTCTATGTTCTATGTTCTTTGACTTATATCCACTTCACATCTTCCTTTTCTAACCAATTCAATGTTTGTATTCTCCCACAATACCTTTAACACATTTTTCATAAGATATAGATTATGGATACTTTCTAACAGAATTGATAGCATAATATTTTTACTCAATATCTAACCAATAAATTTGCAACAATGCTGAACTATTTTGTTGTCCCATCACCCAGTTCCCAGACTGCAGTTGCAGCAAATAGTCATTAAAATTCAAAAGAATTGCCAAGTCTTTCCTTCTGATCGAAGTGGTCATTTGTCCCTTTATTGTGAAATGGGCATATTAATTATGGACTGTCTGTCTGACTGTAATATTTTGATGTGGATTACTCCAGGCAATTAAACATCAGGAGGTAGAACAGCGATAGGCCAGCTGGGTGCCAAGGCCTGCTGTGGGAATCAACAAAGCCTGACTGTGGTCTTTTCTCCACATTAATGTCTTGTTCCAGACACATAGAGCAACCTGCATCTCCTTCAAACAAACCTCTCGAATCCTGTGAACCCAGCGACCAACAGTGAATAAAATCCAAAGAACTGTAGAAGGTGCAACACAAGAAAATAGAAATTAGGAGTGGTGGTAGGAAATTCAACTGTGCAGTTAACCTCAATAAACACCATCTGCCAGATATAGCAATCCGCCCCATTTTCTAACCCTACCATTATTCATCTGTAAACTCTTTAGCTCCTCATTACAGCCTGTTTTACCACCTAATTTAATGCCATCTATGAATTTAGTTGCTACACTCTGTCTCTCCTTCCAGGTCATTTGGGCAGATTGTAAACAATTGAGGTCTGAGAACTGAACCCTGCAGCACCTCACTAGTTTCAGTTCGCCAGGGAAAGACCATTTATCCCGATGCTCTGCTTTGTTAGTCAGTCAATCCTCTATCCAATTCAATACTCTACCCTTAACCGCTCGGTTCTAACCGGCTAGATCAGTCCTTTATGCAGTACCTTCTGAAGTTCCGATGTCCAGCAATTGCTGTATCCCCATTATCCACCTTGCTGGTTACATTCTCAAAGAACTGCAGCAGTTTTGTCAAGCACAACCTGCCCATCATGAAACTGTGCTGACACTGGTGAATTGATCTTTGTTTTTCCAAGTGTTTAGTTATTTCATACTTTATGGTTGACTGAAGAAACTTTCCCATGACAGAGGGTAAACTCACTGGTCTACAGTTTGTGATTTTTTGTCTATCTCCTGTTTTGGGAACGAGTACTACATTATTAATTTTCCAATACATCGGTACCGTTCCAGAATTCAAGGATTTTTTTGAATATCCTAACTAACATATCCACTATCTCTGCTGTTACATCCTTTAATATGATATACCGCAGGCCGAGGGTCTGACCTGTCTATAATCCCATCAATGTATTTTATATCTTCTTCCTCGTCATCGTACTTCCATCATGATCCTTTGCAGTTGTTTTAAATTTTGAGAAGAAATTATCTTGCACTGTGAAAACAGAAAGTGTTGGTTTTGCCGCTGTCATTTCTGAGTTTCCCATTGTTACCTCGCCATTTTCATCCTCTCAAAGGCCAACATTTGCTTTCAGCATTTTAAAACTTTTTGACTACTCAGAGAAGTGTTCTTTATCATTTCTTATGTTTTCTTCTCATTTTCTTTCATAGCCGTTTTGATGATGTTTTTAGTCGCCGTTTGCTGACAATTGAAATGTTTTTCTTTAATTCATTAAAGGATGAGCGTGTCGCTGGTTAGACAGCACTCATTGTCTGTCCCTAATTGCACAGAGGGCAGTTAAGCGTCAACCAATTTAGTGTGGCTTTGAAGTCATATGTAGGTCAGACCAGGTAAGGAGGGTGTTTTACTATCCTAAAGGACATTCATGAAACATATGGGTGTTTCCAACAATGAGCAATGGATTCATTATCATCAATAGACTCTTAATTCCAGGTTCATATTGGACTTAAATTCCACTATCTGCCATGGCGGCATTTGAAGCCATGTCCCCAGAACATTATCTGGATTAGCAGTCAGCAGTAATACCACCAGACAAGAACCTTCATGTTATTGTTGACTTCCTTGTTAAGACATGGATTGCTTTTCACCTTTTTACAATACTTCATCCACTCAGGATTACACTTTATTTGAGGGGTTTTGACTTTCTCCCGAAGTAGTTGCCACTGTTCTTCAAATGTCTTGTACTTTAATCTTTTTGGCATGTCCAATCAGGCCAAGCCCTTCCTCAGGCCAGTAAAATTATCAGTGTCCAACACTAAGTCTCTCCTATGTGACTCGGTCTTCGCTGTTACAGTCTGAATGTGAAACTCCAACATATTGTGGTCACTCTTTCTAAGATGATCCTGTACTACAATATGATTTATCGCTTCTTTACATTATGTAATACCAAAGCCAGTTCTCTGGTTGGTTCCATTACATGTTAATCAAAGAATTATCCATCATATATTCGACGAATCGTTCTTTGAGGGATACCCTTGCCAAATTGATTAATCCAGTCAATTTGCATGCTTACATTCCCATAATCACTCTTGTGGTCTTGTCTCAAGCCATCGTTATTTCCTGGTTCATGCTATTCCCTACTTTGAAAGTAATTTGTCGTGTACGTGCGTGGGTGGGGGTGGGGGTGGGGGGGGGGGGAGGCGGTCGTAGTTTGTGGGCTGGAAATGCTCCTACCAATAGGTTTCTTTCAATGTGTTTTATTTCAAACCAGACTGATTCATCAGTATTGTTCCACGTGCTAATATCATTTCTTAATACAGCCTTGACATAGTCCTTAACCAATACAGACACTCCACCTGCTGTTCTTTCTTGTTAGAATACTGAGTAGCCTTGGACATTTAACACCCTAGTCCTGACCTTTATGTAACCAGATTTCAGTCATGCCCACCATGCCATACCTATTTATACCTGTTAGCACGATCAGCTCATTCATTTTATTCCAAATACTGCACACATTTAGTTAAAAAAACGTTTTAACATAAGTTCTATTGATTTAGCTTGCCCTTTTAATATTTGTGTGCACAGGCGCTCCATCCTTATTTATTGATCCCTGATAATAGTGAGCCTATCCTTTACTCCAACTTCCAACTCACGTTTTTAAAATTGATGTGAATAGTTCCCTCAGCATGGTCATTAAAATGATTCTGTATGTTTAATTGACAAACCTTTACTTTCTGCTCATTTTCTGACCTGCTGCTTACGTTCCCATCCTCCTCTATCATTAGCTTAAATCTGCACGATCACACCTCCCTTTCACGATGTTGGGGACCCTCCAGTTAAAGTGCACACTTTCCTTTTTGTACAGTTCCCACCTGAGCTGAACGTGATCGGAATCATCCAAAAATCAGAAAAGCTCCTCCCAAACTAGCTCTTTGCCACATATTCAACGCGACTATCTTCCTCTTCCTTGTCTCACTTCCAGATGCCCAGGGAGTAATCCCAAAAATATAATCCTGGAGATCCTGCTTTTCAACTCACTCCTAACTCTCTGAACTTCCTTTGCAGGGCATTTCAAAGTTTCACTCTTCTTACCTATATTATTGGTGTCAATGTGAACCATGACCACTGGCTGTTTACCCTCCAACTTCAATACACCCTGAGCATGCTCAGAGACATTCTTGATCCTGGCGCCAACCACCCTTTTTATGAAGAAATCATAGAATCATAGAATCCCTACAGTGGGAAAACAGGCCATTTCAAAGAGCACGTCCACGCTGACATTTTGAAGAGTAACCCATTCTGACCCATTCCCCTACTCTGTTACTCTGCATTTACCCCTGACTAATGCACCTAAGCCGCACATCGCTGACCACTATTGGCAAAGCAGAAACAATCCAGACTCATTCCTCTACATTTTGTTGAATCTGCTATCTCACAAGAGATAATGACAGAACGACTGAGCATTTCCAGCGTCTTCTGGTTTTGTCACCGATGTTGATTGCAAATTGATAAAAACGTATGCAACACAGAATTGAAAAAAAAAACAAGGTGAATTTAAACTCTCAAGAGAAAACTAATTATTTAGTCGTTCAATGATCCCTGTAAAGGTTCATTACATTACTGCTGTTCTGTCCATGGGAACTTTGTTCACTTTCCCAATCCATGAATAAAGGAGGTTTTTACATTTCTTTGATATCAGAAAGTTTGGAAACGTTGCACATTTTCTTTTTCATATGGGAATGTGATAACATTGGATTCTTCCATCTCAGTCTAATTACACAGAATTATTCACAAAACGCACACACACATACACACATATACACGCATATGCATACACACATAGACACACACAAACACACATGCAAGCACACACACACATACACACACACACGCATGTACACAATGTAATTCTTTGTCAAAGAATACCAGTAACAATGTAATTGGAATGATAACTGGAAAGTAGGATTTAGGTAAAGGAAAGATGAGAGAAAATTCGGCTTTTGGAACAGAAAAGAGTATCATGGGAACTTACTAAGTTGATCAAATTTATGGGAAGCTATGCAAGGCAGATAAAAGTTACTGTTATGAAGGTGTAGAGAGAAATGTTAGATTTAACAGAGATTGGAAGCTGGCACAAAGTGTTCTGAAAGAAGTTAAATGCAACATTTGACTGTGAAATCAATAGCTGAGTTGCCACGAAACGAAATCCAATTCAAATTCGGCCAGTTTAAATATCGCCCCAACAAACTGAAATCAAATTGAGTTTGAAATACTTGATGACTTCAAAATCAATGAAATGGTCCGATGCTTAGAGGTATAAAACTGGACATTTTGAACATTTATGGGGAGAACTGCCGAGGACATCCAGAAAGATAGACTGCGAGTTGAAGGTCTTTCTGAAAGGTACCTGTCCATAAGAGGTTTGCAGAGCAGAACATCGATACCAACCAAGAGAAAGCTCTACAGAGGAAAGTATAAACGGAGAATAGACAAAGCTGACTGGTTTTGAAATGTGTTATTAATTTGTAAACCTTAATCGTTTTTTTTTGTTTTATCGGACGAGTATTGTTAAGTGGGAGGTCAAAGATACGTTCAACAATAGGGAGTTCTAAATAGTTGTTTGTTTTATTATGGGACTTAAATAACAAAATTGTTAATTTTACTTTTAATTGTTACCTCTGTAAATGAATCTTTGCGTCTCGAAATTTAACAGATTATGGCATGAGGTGACTTTTTCCTGTGTGGCTGGTTTAAATTAGGAGAGGGGTTAACCCTGCGTCGTAATAGTTTGGGGGCTTTCGTCCACGTTATGGACAAATTTAGACAGATCCAGTCTGAGGTTTGAGCAGATTTATATAGATTTGAGGGATGAAAGGAAAATAAAGTATATTTAATCATTTGCATGTTCGTGTCTGAGATCATTAAATAAAACGTCAGTGAGACAACGTGTTTAATTCCGATGACTTGTGTTTGTTTAAATTAAAAGTGAGAGAAATGGGTGTTAAAAAAAACTTCAGAGGGGTTCGAAGATGTTTCTCAAACTTGCCACGAAATCTTAGAAGGAAAGATAAAGGCCAAACGTTTAGAATTAGCAAGGAAGTTAGATTTGGATTTAACCAAGGACAAAAGTAAAGCTGAAATTGTCCGGGAACTTCTCACATTCTAAGGTGTGTCAGAAACACAGACAAGTGCAGTAGAGTGAGAAAAACAAAACGTAAATTCCAATTGAGGAAAATGCAGTTTAAAGATAAACAAAGGGAGAGAAAGAGAGAGAAGAAACAGAAAGCAAGACAGAACAGAGAGAGAGTAAAAAAAAGAGAGAAGGAGAAGGTTCTTAGCTGACCAAAAAGAGAGAGAATTTGAACTTGAGAAGTTGCGATTTAGTCAGCAAAGTCACATTAAAAGGATGGAGATTAAAAGAGACAGTCGTGTTATAATCAACTATGTCAATACTCTGCAACATTTTAATGAGAAAGATGTTGATGCCTTCTTTATCTCATTTGAAAAATTGGCCAGGCATTTGGAGTGGTCTAAGGATTTATGGGTAATGATAGTTCGGATTCAAGTAGAAGGCAGGGAGAGTGAGGTATTTTCTCCGCTGTCAGATGAGGGTCACGAGATTCTCAAGAATGTCAAACAAGCTTTTTAAGTGCTCACGAATTGGTACCAGAATCATATGGACAGCAGTACAGAAGCATAAAGTAATAATCAGGTCAGACTTATGTTGAGTTTGAAATAAGTAAACATAGACATTTTGATAGATGGATGCTTGCTTTAAAAATAGATATGACCTATGAGGCTCTAATGGAGATTATTCTGCTGAACGAATTGAAAAACTCACTTCTAGAGATGATAAGAATTCACGTGGAGGAACAAAAAGTTCAGAATTTGGGAAGGGCCGTAGAATTAGCAGATGAATACATGTTGCTACATAAGACAGGCTTCCAACCAGAATTTCGTCTAGTGAAGGATCCCGTTGGGGAGATGTGGTGATGCTACACTGTAAAAGAAGCAGTACAGAATAAGAGTTTACCACAGGTTAACGAAGATATCCAAGAGGATATAAAGGAGATGAAAGGCCTCAGGTGCTTTCACTGTAATAGAGTGGGACACAGAAAGCTACAGTGCTGGTGGTTTCAGAATGGGAATTGGGAAAAGAGGTTTTCAATGCCATAAGAAGGGATATGTATGATCACAGTGCTGATAGTTAAGAAAGGGAATGTGGGAAAAGATGTGATAAAAGAAGTTAAGCCAGTCGCATTCCTGAAAGTCTGAAAGGAAACCCCAACAAGAACCGAGGAGCTGCATGAAAGTGCACAGCCTAGACAGAGTTAGTACCTGATCTCTATAAATAATTCGCCTCTGTGAGTAAAATTTCCTCTGAAAAAACAGGGGGAGAATGAGAATAAGTTATAATTTAGAGAGATACAGGATCTAACCAGTTTCGAATAGTAAGAGATGGGCAACTTTGCAGTATTTCTGATCTGTTAGCCGAGAGTGTTATAATTTGTGGGATAGATGTACAGAAATTGAGCTTTCCTCACAATAAGATAGGGTTGGAGAGCCTTCTCAAGTCTGAGGAAGTAACCGTGGGAGTGGCTGACAGTGTATGAGTTCCAGGAATCCGTTTTTTTCTCGAGAATGATTTAGCAGGGTCCAAGTTGGGAGCGATACCCCTTGTTGTGGAGAAGCCCAGGAAGACCAAGAAACTGAGGAGTTAAAATAGAAATTACTGGTATTTTCCCAGACTGTACAGTAACCAGATCCCATTATCATAAGTCACAGCAGGAAGCACAAACTAAAGACAACGATGAAGGAGTTAAGGTTCTGTTAGCTGACATCCTGTTTGCCATAATGGTGCAGGGAAAACATGAACAAAGAGAGGGTCAGACAAAGGTGTTTAGTCGTGAAAGGTGAAGGGATTTGCAACAGATAGGCAAGATGGTAAAACATATATAGGTGGATGCGTACACTAAAAGTGAGGCAGAGTTATTTCTGAGGATTATTGTCGGAAATATAGAATCCTTAAACGGAAATGGAGACTACGGCAGGTTAGAGCAGAGGGGTAATGTACTGAAGTGCACCAGATTGTGTTGCCGGTAGTATAGAAACAGGAAGTGTTATTGTAGCACGTGAACTACCTTTGGGAGGTCACCGGGGGGTACAAAAGACTCAGGTTAAGGGACAAAAACATTGTTATTTTCCTGGAATGTACAAAGATATGGTTAACTTCAGGCATACGTGTCATACGTGCCAAATAGTAGGTAGGCCATTGGCAGTAATGAAACCAGGACCTCTGTCGCCAATTCCGACATTCAGAAACCCCTTCATGTGGCTAAAAAATGAGTGTGCCCTCCAGAAAAGTACAGGAGGGAAAGAATTGAAGAAACAGGTGCTAGTTTCTGCCCCACAGAATGAGGAATGAATTCCAAATAGTGTGGATTTTGATGTGCCTCAAAATGTGTTAAAAATGTAGAAGTCCTTGAGCAGTAGGATAGGATCATAAACAATCTGCCTCAGGAGCATAGAACGCAGTTGAAACGTTTGTTATTGCAATATGAAGGCCTATGTAAGAATCAAACGGGGAGAACGAATGCCATTGTACCTGAAGTAGACGCATGGAATACTATTCCGATAAATCAACACACCTATCAGCTTAATCCTCTCAAAGCAGGCAGGTCCAGAAGGAGGTGGAGGCTATGCTAAATTAGGTCATCATCGAAACAAGCCATTGCGAGTGGAGCTCGTCGATTATCTTCGTTCCCAAACCGGATGCGACTCAATGATTTTGGTTGGATTATTAGAAGGTCAACACTGTTACAAAATCAGACTTATATCCAATACCGACATTGGAAGACTGTATCGAGAAAGTTGGACAAGTCAGTTACACCACAAAGTTGGACTTGATGCGTAGTTTCTGGCAGGTACCTTTGTCAGAGACGGTAAAATAAATTTCTGACTTGTAACGCCAAATGGACTGTATCAATTCAAAGTGATGCCCTTTGGAATGAACAACACACCCAACACATTCCAAAGACCCTTGAACAGAGTTGTGGCCTGATTAATAATCTGTGAAACGTTTGGACGATGTAGTGATCTTTACTCGGTCCTGGAAAGATCACTTGGTACAGTTGGCAGAGCTCTTTGAATGAATACGTGTAACTAAGCTGGTGATAAAATTAAACAAAACTAAATTCACGAAAGCAGACGTGATGTTCTTGTTACAAAACATCGGTCATGGAAAGTTGACCCCATGGAACACAAAGACAAAAGTTACCCAGGAATTTCCACGACCAACCCCGAATTTAAAGGTGCTTTGCTTCTTAGGAGTCAGCGGATTATATCGGGAATTTGTTCCAAACGTCAGCAGTGTAGTGGGAACATTAGACAATTTGCTGAAGAAGAACAGATGGACAGAACAATGCCAGGAGGCATTCGACCATTAGAAAGAAATATTGACCAAGATTGAGAAAGAACTATTGAGTTTGGTACTAGCCTTACGACATTTTAATGTGTAGTCACAAACAGCGTGTTGGAGACGGTTGTGAACACGGATCCCAATCTGCTTACATTCTTTGAACACTTTAAAGACTATTTCATTGGAGTCTTAAGTTACAGACTTTTAGTTTAAAAAATAGACACGTAGAATGTCGTAAGAATGTAATCACAGATGCGTTCTCACAGATTTAACTGATAAAGTTTCGACGAGATTTGCATTTATCCAATGTAAAATATCTGTATATGGGAAAAGTTAAGGTGATCTTAGATGTCAGTTATCTGTATGTTATGGTAATGTGTTTAAAGAATAGAAAAACAAATGAGACCGTGTTTGAATTATGATGGTTCTTTTTTGAGAGAGAAGGCGTTATGAACGTGTAAAGGGTATTGTACCTTTAAGAGAGTTGAAGGATTTACAAGCACAGTGAGTTCTGGAAAATTTACAATGTAGCATTTGGTTCAGCAGCTGGCAGTACCTGGGTGGCTATGAGACAAAAAATAAAATCAAATTTGTTCAATCCGTTTAAATTACGTCCCAAGAAGCTAAAATACAATCGAGTTTAAATTTTGCATTTGGCAATATTATAAAAAAATGAAATGAGCCGATGGTTTATGGTATGAAGCTGTAAACGAAATTGACCAGTTCGGTGAGAACTGTCACGTCACCAACATCTGCAGACTGCTCGGATAATAGCTCTCTTAAATTCACCTATATTTATCAATGATCTGTGAAACAGAAACACTACGGAGAATAAAAGAAGACAGAGGAAGATACAAAGAGAAGATTTGGCAGGTTCTGAAATTTGTCTGCTTTGGTAAATCTGAATTGGGGTTTTTTATCGGACCAGTATTGTAGAAGGGAAAGTAAAAGATAGGTCAGAGAAAGGAGTTGCAAATAGTTGTTAGGTAATTATTCCCTGTCAGACTTTAAAACAAAGTTGTTATTTTTACTTTAAATACTGACCTTTAGGATGGCTCTTGGCCGTCCGAATTTTTACAGGTTACAGCATGGGCTAAATCTTTTCTGTCTTGCAAGTTTAAATTAGCGTGAGGGGTGGGGGTGAGGATGGGGTTTACCCCGTGTTGTAACACTTTAACCCTGATTTCTCTGCAAAGATGCTGCCAGACCTGCTGAGATTTTCCAGCATATTCCTGTCTTAGATTTCTGGTTTACGAAATCTGCAGTTCTCTTGACTTTCTTACGCGTATCTGCAGCCTTGGCTGAAATGCTCGAGGATAGGAAGGCAGCTAATGTTTTTACATTAGTTGTAATACGGCTGCAAGGAAAACCCAGGGAACTACAGACCAGTGAGTTTGATGTCAAGGATGGTGAGTGTTTGTAGGAGATTCTGAAAGGCAGGATTTACATGCATTTGGAAAGGCAAGGACTGATTAGGTATATTCAGCACGGATTTATGTCTGGGAATCCATGTCTCACAAACTAGATTGCAGTTTTTGAAGAGGTGATCGGAAAGATAGATGAAGTTAAAGCAGCATGCGTAGTCTATGTGGACCAGAGTGAGGCCCAACAATGTTCCTCATGGTAGCCTGGGTCATAAAGTTACATCACAGGGGATCAGTGAGAGCTAGCCAATTAGACACAAAATTGGCTTGACAGTAGTAGGTAAATGATGCTGGGAGAGATGTGTTGTCCAAATTGGAGGCTCGTGACCAGTGGTGTGCCACAAGAAACAGTCTGCTGCTGTTCATTGTTTTTGTAAATGATTTAGATGAGAATATAGGAACCATTGGTAGTAAGTTCGTAGACAAACCCCACACAATTGCTGTTAATAGTGGACAGTAAAGAATGTTATCTTAGAGAACAATGAGATCGCGATAAACTTGGAAATTGGGCTGAGGATTGGCAGGTAGAGCTTCATGCAGATATATGTGAGTAATTGCATTTTGTTAGACAAGCCATGGCAGTATTTACACAGCTAACGGTAGGGCATTGGGGATTGTATTCGAACAGAGTGACCCAGGGTGCAGGTACATGGTTCCTTGAAAGTGGAGTCGCAGATAGACAGTGTTGTGAAGAAGGCATTAGGCACACTTACCTACATCAGTCAGACATTGAGTCCAGAAATTGGGACATCATGTTGTGGTTGTACAAGGCCACATTTGGAGTACTGAGTACAATTATTGTGGCCCTGCTGTAGGAAGGATGTTATAACCTGGAAAAGGGACAAAGTATTTAAAATGATGTGACGGAGACGGGAGGTTTTGAGATATATGAAGAGGCAGGGATTTTGTTCCTTTTGCGTAGGAGGCTGAGGAGTGACCTTACAGAGGTTTATGAATTCAAGAGTGACATGGTTAGGATAAATAGACAAGGTCTTTTGCCCAGGGTGGGGGTGTCCAAAATCAGAGAGGATAAGTGTAAGGTGAGAGGGAAGAGATTAAAAAGAGATCTAAGGGCAGCTGTTTCTCACAGAGATTGGTGTATATATGTAGCGAGCTGTCAGAGGAAGAGGTATTGGTGAGTGCAATTACAACAAGTGAAAGATAATCTGATGTGTACATGAATATGAAAGGTTTGGAAGTTTAGGAAACCTGTGAGCATGGATGAGTTGGGCCAAAGGGTCTGTTTGCATGTTGTATGACTCTAAGAGTCTACGACTCGAGAACTCCTCTTTCATCACTAATTCTTCATTGCACTCAATTATTTTCCAAGTCAAGACTCCTCTGTAAATACTTTCAATGATTCAACTCGCTGAACTTTCTTAAATACAGAATTCTTGGCATTGTGGTGCTGTACACCACATCAGTAGCGGCAGCTGAAACAGCATTATATTCATACACAATCTGTAACTTTTTGACTGGGATAATCCCTCAGTCGACTCTTTCCCCCAAGCTGACAACTCTGACATCTCCCTGGGAATGCGGAAAATTATTCAGCTACGTCCAGTTCTCAAATAGAGAAATAGTTACAATCTGTCTAATTATCACAACATCAGTGTTTTCACAAAAGTCAAATTAGTTGTTGGTTTTTTTCTGACAGAGCTGTCAGGCAGCACAGAAATAACCTGCTCAGTGTGGTATCTGGTAGGTACCCATGTGGAGATGGTGCTGTTGTGGAAATGTCACTGGATTACTAATCCAGACCAGGTTGATGCTCTGGCAGCTGGTGGATTAAAACAATTAATAAAATATCAAGAATTAAAATCTGCTGTCAGTAATAGTGATCTTGAAGCCAACGTCGATTGTAAACATCGGTTTCCTTCCCCAATGTACTTTCAGGAAGTAAATCTCCCGTGCTTTCCTGGTCTGGCCTAAAAGTGACTCCAGATACACGACTTATGATAAACTCTTCAATGGTCTCTAAAACAGACAAGCAAGACACTCAAATGTATCAAACTGCTCCGAGACTTGGAAGGATAAAACCGACAGAAAACTCGGTATCGGAAAAGGGAATGGGAAACAGTCCTGTTAACACTGCAGAGACATCCTTCTTAACATCAGAGATCCTCTGACAGCTGTACTCCAGCTGTCTCCTGATCCCTTTAGTGTTCAGAAATCCTTATTTATATTCAATGTCCTGGTTTCCACAGCCTTATGTGGGAGAGAACTCCCCAGGTTCATCAGTCTGTGAGTGCAGACATTTATTATCATCTCAATGCAGTGTGACCTGTCTGTACCTAATACTGTGGCTCCTTGTTTTAGACGTCCTAGCCAGTGGAATTACCAACCCTGCTTCCAATCTGTCTCGACCAGTCTGGGTTTTATATATTTCATTGATATCTCCATTCGTTTTCCTAAAGCCCATGGACTACAGGCCCAATCCAGTCAATGCAAGAGCTGCCCCACAAGAAGCCAGTGATCCGAGAGATCGGTCTGGTCATCCTTCACTGCTCTCCATCAATGTTAGGTTTGTTCTTTATGAGGTACGGAGACCAAAACTGCACACAATACTGCACAATGTTCGAGATGGGGTCTCACCAAGGCCCTATACAGCTGCAGTAAGACACCCTTACTCCTGGACTTAAATCTCCCTGAAATGAAGGTCAACACAACATTTATCTTCCTAACTGCTTTCTTTCCTGCAATATTGCTGTCAGTAACTGGTGTACAAGGATATCCAGGATCCAGGTCCTTTTCAATGTTACAGGTCTCCTCTTGTTGGGTCTGTGTTCACTGGTCAGTATGTCAATGCCATTCCCAGTATTGACTTCTGGGTTCAGAACTCACTGCCCTGCATGGTCCTCGGAGGGCTGCACAGAAAAAACAAGGCAGAACATAAATCACTTTAAAGATCAACATGTTTCAACGAATCCCTTTTCAAATGATAGGTTGCTGTACTATTGTTCCCACCAAAATACACACCGTCACATCCACCCCCATTGCTCTCCATCTGCCACGTATTTGCCCATTCACTCCACTTGTCTCAATCACCTTGCAGCTTTTCTACATCCTCCTCACCCACGCACAATCCGACCTCGTTTAGTGCTTGCAGCAGATTGGGAATATTGCATTTGATTCCCTCAACGAAATGGTTGACATGCATTGGGAACAGCTAAGACCCAAGCACCGATCCTTGCGACACACCATGTTCCTTCCACTTCAAAACATAGAACATAGAATAATACAGCACAGAACAGGCCCTTCGGCCCACGATGTTGTGTCGAACCTCTAACCTAGATTAAGCACCCATCCATGTACCTATCCAAATGCCGCTTAAAGGTCACCAATGATTCTGACTCTTCCACTCCCGCGGGCAGCGCATTACATGCCCCCACTACTCTCTGGGTAAAGAACCCACGCCTGACATCTCCCCTATACTTTCCATCCTTCACCTTAAATTTATGTCCCCTTGTAACACTCTGTTGTACCCGGGGAAAAAGTTTCTGACTGTCTACTCTATCTATTCCTCTGATCATCTTATAAAAATCTATCAAGTCACCCCTCATCCTTCGCCGTTCCAACGAGAAATGTCCGAGAACTCTCAACCTATCCTCGTACGACCTACTCTCCATTCCAGGCAACATCCTGGTAAATCTTCTCTGCACCCTCTCCAAAGCTTCCACATCTTTCCTAAAATGAGGCGACCAGAACTGCACACAGTACTCCAACTGTGGCCTAACCAAAGTCCTGTACAGCTGCAACATCACTTCACGACTCTTGAATTCAATCCCTCTGCTAATGAACGACAATACTCCATAGGCCTTCTTACAAACTCTATCCACCTGAGTGGCAACCTTCAAAGATCTATGTACATAGACTCCAAGATCCCTCTGTTCCTCCGCCTGACTAAGAACCCTACCATTAACCCTGTATTCCGCATTCTTATTTGTTCTTCCAAAATGGACAACCTCACACTTGGCAGGGTTGAACTCCATCTGCCACTCCTCAGCCCAGCTCTGCATCATATCTAAGTCCCTCTGCAGCCGACAACAGCCCTCCTCACTGTCCACAACTCCACCTATCTTCGTATCATCTGCAAATTTACTGACTCACCCTTCGACTCCCTCATCTAAGTCATTAATAAAAATTACAAACAGCAGAGGACCCAGAACTTTACCCTGCGGAACTCCACTTGTAACTGGGCTCCAGGCTGAATATTTAACATATACCACCACTCTCTGCCTTCGACCGGTTAGCCAGTTTTCTATCCAATTGGCCAAATCTCCCTCTATCCCATGCCTCCTGACTTTCCGCATAAGCCTACCATGGGGAACCTTATCAAATGCCTTACTAAAATCCATGTACACTACATCCACTGCTCTACCCTCATCCACATGCTTGGTCACCTCCTCGAAGAATTCAATAAGACTTGTAAGGCAAGACCTACCCTTCACAAATCCGTGCTGGCTGTCCCTAATCAAGCAGTGTCTTTCCAGATACTCGTAAATCCTATCCCTCAGTACCCTTTCCATTACTTTGCCTACCACAGAAGTAAGACTAACTGGCCTGTAATTCCCGGGGTTATCCCTATTCCCTTTTTTGAACAGGGGCACAACATTCGCTACTCTCCAGTCCCCTGGTACCACCCCCGTTGCCAGTGAAGACGCGAAGATCATTGCCAACGGTACTGCAATTTCCTCTCTTGCTTCCCACATAATCCTAGGATATATCCCGTCAGGCCCGGGGGACTTGTCTATCCTCAAGTTGTTCAAAATGTCCAACACATCTTCCTTCCTAACAGGTATCTCTTCTAGCTTAACAGTCCGTTTCACACTCTCCTCTTCAACAATATGGTCCCTCTCGTTCGTAAATACTGAAGAGAAGTACTTGTTTAAGACCTCTCCTATCTCTTCCGACTCAATACACAGTCTCCCTCTACTGTCCTTGATCGGACCTACCCTCGTTCTCGTCATTCTCAGGTTTCTCACATACGCATAAAATGCCTTGGGGTTATCCTTGATCCGATCCGCCAAGGATTTTTCATGACCTCTCTTAGCTCTCCTAATCCCTTTCTTCAGGTCCCTTCTGGCTATCCTGTATCCCTCCACTGCTCTGTCTGAACCCTGTTTCCTCAACCTTATGTAATCCTCCTTCTTCCTCTTTACTAGACATCAACCTCCCTCGTCAACCAAGGCTCCCTCACACGACCATTTCTTTCCTGCCTGATAGGTACATACATATCAAGGACACGTCGTATCTGCTCCTTGAAAAAGTTCCACATTTCCACCACATCCTTCCCTGACAGCCTATGCTCCCAACGTATGCTCCTCAAATCCTGTCTTCCAGCATCGTAATTTCCCTTCCCCCAATTGTAAAATCTACCTTGTTGTGCGCACCTATCTCTCTTCATAACCAAGGTGAAAGTCACAGAATTGTGGTCACCATCACCAAAATGTTCACCCACTAACAAGCCCACCACTTGTCCCGGTTCATTACCGAGTACCAAATCTAATATGGCCTCCCCTCTGGTTGACACTCTACATACTGCGTTAGAAAAGCTTCCTGGACACACTGCACAAACACCGCCCCATCCAATCTACTTGATCTAAAGAGCTTCCAATCAATATTGGGGAAGTTGAAGTCGCCCATGACTACGACCCTGTGGCTTCTGCATCTTTCCAAAATCTGTTTCCCAATCTGTTTCTCCACATCTCTGCTGCTATTGGGGGGCCTATAATAAACACCCAAGAAGGTGACTGCACCTTTCCTATTTCTGACTTCAGCCCATACTTCCTCCAGAGGCAGACCCCCCTCAAACTTCCTTCCTGCAGCCGTTATACCATTTCTAATTAGCAATGCCACCCCCCCTCCTTTTTTACCACCCTCCCTAATCTTACTGAAACATCTGTAACCAGGAACCTCCAACAGCCATTTCTGTCCCTCATCTATCCATGTTTCTGTGATGGCCACAACATCGTAGTCCCAGGTACCGATCCACGCCTTAAGTTCACCCACCTTATTTCTGATACTCCTTGCGTTGAGGTATACGCACTTGAGCCCATCTCTGTGTCCGCAAGTAGTCCCTGTCAGTGCTACCTTCTCCACAGCCTCCCTACAGTCTTGGGCATCCTGACACACAGCTAGCTTACTTGCTGGACTACGAGTCCGGATCCCATCCCCCTGCCAAATTAGTTTAAACCCCCCCCCGAAGAGTGCTAGCAAACCTACCCCCAGGATATTGGTGCCCTTCTGGTTCAGGTGCAACCCGTCCTGTTTATACAGGTCCCACCTTCCCCAGAATGCCGTCCAATTGTCCAAATATCTGAAGCCCTCCCTCCGACACCATCCTTGCAGCCACGTGTTCAACTGCACTCTCTCCCTATGCTTTGCCTCACTGTCACGTGGCACCTGCAACAACCCAGAGATGACGACTCTGTCTGTCCTAGCTTATAACTTCCAGCCTAACTCCTTGAGCTCTTGAATGACCTCCCCACCCCTCTTCCTACCTATGGCGTTGGTGCCAATGTGTACCACGACTTCTGGCTGCACACCCTTCCCCTTAAGGATTCTGAAGACACGGTCCGAGACATCTCAGACCCTAGCACCCGGGAGGCAACAAACCATCCGAGAGTCTCGCCCATGTCCACAGAACGGCCTGTCCGTCCCTCTAACTAGAGAGTCCCCTATAACTAGCGCTCTCCTCCTCTCCCCCTTTCCCTTCTGAGTCTCAGAGCCACAGACCCCTTCACTGCAGCTTACACCTGCAAGGCTGTCCCCCCCAACATTTTCCAAAGCTGTATACTTATTTTTTAGCGAACGACCACAGGGGAACCCTGCACTGCCTGCTTCTTCCCCTTCCCACCTCTAACTGTTACCCAGCTACCTCTGTTCTCCGGCGTAACTATGTCCCTGTAGCTTCTATCAATCACCCTCTCAGCCTCTCGAATAATCCTCAGTTCATCCAGCTCCAGTTCCAGTTCCCTAACTCGTTTGGTGAGGATCAGGATCTGACTGCATTTCCTGCAGACGAAGTCGGCAGGAGTATCGTTGGTCACCCCTACCTCAAACATCCTGCAGGAGGAACATTCCACCGCCTGCGCTGCCATGACTGTATACTTTGTTTCTTAAAACAAGAACACTGAGTCAATAACACTGAGTCACTTACCTGTGGACTTTAAAGTTAGGTTAGAGGAGGAGGGTGGGAGGGAGGCCCTACGAAAGTAGGACCTGGGGTCTAGAACACACCCACTCAAATACTAATCACTTACCTTCCCGCCCAGCTATGCGCTGCAACCTCACTTCCGCTGTCCGCTACAGGTAAGTAATTTTGAAACAAACTGTCTTACCTTAGCTGTAGTCTCCCGGGTTCGCTTTTCCTCGGCCGCTGCTCCCACTCAAATATATGGTTTATTCATGTTCACTGTTTCCTGTCAGCTCTCTTATTCTAAAACCATGTTGATATTTTAGCCCTAATCCTGTAACATCTAATTTTGCATACAAGGCCAGAGTCTGTACAAAGATCTTTCTGAAAATCCAGATGCATTGCATCCATTGCTTCTCCCTCTGTATCAACCAGTCATTTTCTCAAGTATGATTCCCATTTCATGTTGACGCATTACATAAAATCTAGGAGCATCAATAAGATCAGGGCTGATCATATCACGGCCTCAGCTCCACGGACCCGTCCGCTCTCCATAACCCATTGTTCCTTTAATGCTCAAAACATTATCTATCTGAGCTTTGAAAACCTTCAATGAGAACGCCTCAACTATTTCAGTGGGCAGGGAATTCCACTGAGTCACAATCTTCTTGGTCAAGAAGTTCCTTCTCAATTCAGTCCAAAATCTGCTCCACCTAATTTTGAGATTTTGCCCTCTTGCCCAAGTTCCTCCTGCTACTGGAAACATCCTCTCTGTTTCTATCCTATCTATTACAATCATAATCACATATGTTTCTATCTGATCCTCCCACATTATTTCAAATTTCAATCAATATATAATTCTAGTCCACTTAGTATCTCCTCATAAGCCAACCCCCTCAACTGCAGAACCAACATAGCGAACTTCCTCTGTATCCATTGTAGCCAGGACATCCTTTCTCAAGTAGGGAGACCAAAGCTGCACACAGTATTGCAGGTGTGACCTCCCCAGCACCCTGTCCAGCTGCAACACAACTTCCCTGAGTTCAAAATCAATCCTTTTCGCAATGAAGGACTCAATTCCATTTGCCTTGTTAATTATTTGTTGTACCTGCAGGTCAACTTCTGTGATCCATGCACCAGGACATCCTGGTCCCTCTGCACTGGCGCATGCTGCATTTTTACCATTCAAATAATAGATTTTTTTTACTGGTATTCCTACCAAAATGGATGGCTTCACATTTATTATAATTGTACTCCATCTGCAAGACCTTTGCCCACTCACTTATAATATTTATGTTCCGTTGTAAAGTTTATCAGTTCTCTGCACACTTTGCTCTGCCACTCATTTTAGTATAATCTGCTATCGTTGAGACACTACATGTGGACCCCAACTCCAAAACGTCGATGTAAGCTGTGAATAATTGCGGTTCCAGCATCGATCCCAGAGGCACACCACTAGTCCCTGATCAGTAACCAGAGAATCACTCATATATTCCCACTCATTGCTTCCTGTTAATTAACCAATCCTCGATCCATGTTAATGCATTACCCGTAATGCCATGCATCTTTACCTTCCACAGCAGCTGTTTTTGGTGGCACTGTGTCGAATGCCTTTTGTTAATGTCGGTACACTACATCTACTGGGTCTCCGTGGTCATAATGTCTTCATAGATTTCTAGTAAATTAGTTAAGCATAACCTGTCTTTCATGAACTAATGCAGTGTCTGTCAAACGGGACAATTTCTATCTAGATGCATGCTATTTATTCCTTGATTAAAGATTGACATGTTTTCCCCACTGCACATGTTAGGCTTAACTGTGTATAATTCGCCACTTTTTTCCTACTTCCCTTTTTAAACAATGGTGTCTGATTTCCTGTTTTCCAAACTTCTGGAACTGCATTAGAGTCAGGTGAATTTAGAAAAGTTCCACAAATGCGTTTGGTATTTCTCCCACATTTCTGTTAGTACCCTGGGATGCATTGCATCAGGTCCTGGAGACTTACCTACCTTTAGATCCATTAGCTTGCACAACATTCTCTCCATCGTGGGAATGGTTGTTTCCAGGTCCTCACCTACCTTCCTACCTTCCTCCCTTTGACAATTACTGGCATGTTATTGGTGTCCTTCACTGTGAAGATCGACTAAATATTTGTTCCATTGCTTGGCCATTTCCTCATATCCCATTAATGAAATCCCTTTCTCACCCTCTAAAGGACTAATGCTTACCTGAGCCACTCTTTTAGTTTTATATATTTATATAATCTTTTGATATCTGTCTTTATACTCTGAGGTAGTTAACTCTCATAATCTATCTATTTTATATTTCTTGACAGTTTTTTTGTTGCTCTTTTGACCTTTAAAGTTTTCCCAATCTTTTAGTTTTGCACTGGTCTTTGCCATTGCTTATGCCATTTATTTTAATTTGATAGCCTACGTTATTGAGACATCCATGGCAGCTTACCTTTTTTCCTACAGTCCCTCTATTTCACTGTGATTTGCTGTTGCAGAGCACTTGGAAAAATTGCTTTGAAAGCCTACCACTGTTCATATACAGTTCCACCATAAAGTATTTGCTTCCAGTTAACATTAGCCAACTCTTCCCTCATTCCATTGTTGTCTACTTTGTTTAAGCATAGGACCCTGTTATTGGATTTTACCTTCTCACCTTCCATCTCTATTCTAAATTCAACCATACTTTCAGTCCCAATAATTTCTCCCAAAGCATCGATTTATTAATTTCATTCTTTTTCTCTTGAGACTTAGGCTTTCCAGTCTTCCTGGGAAGATTTGATTTCTTTTCTTCTGTGAGGACATCACTAAAATAATTGCTTCATAGTTCTGCTATTGCTCTGTTCTCTATTCTCCTTCCACTGGGTTCAGACTGCAACGAAGCTGCTCTTGTTTACTCTTACCTTTTCCATTGACAGTTCACTCTAATAATTCTTGTCAATATTCTCTTCAGAAACCCATCAATTCATGTTCCACACCTTACTTGTTGGGGGAGAGATTAGCCAACCAGTAAAAACCATGATATGGAGTCGCTGGTTTTGGACTTGGTTGGACAAGGTCAAAAATCAAACGACACCAGGTTAGAGCCCAATGGGTTTATTTGTAAACACAAGGTTTCATTGCGCTGCTCCTTCATCAGGTGTTAGAGAGAGGAAGACTTTAACCACAGAAGTTATAAGGAAAAGATGAAAGGGTTGTACAACTTGTGCACATGAATTGTCCACACAACTGAGATGGCTCTTCAATACTTAATCAGTTAGAATGGGGATGCAAATTTGATTGATTATTATGCAAATCACAGAATTTATTTCGAGTCACTGCCTGGAGTTACTTTCAGGTATATGAAGTAACACTTGCGGTCTGACAATGTATTCTAAGTGTGAGAACTTGATTGGACGCTGTCTGTGTCCTCACCTGGAGTCAGATTGGTTTTATTTACAAATTAGGAGTTTATAAAACATCACATTGACTGACTGAATACAAATTGTATGTTTTTGGAACAAAATAAAATGCATCTGCAAATACAAATGGTCAAATGCAAATTCTCCCCGCAAATTTATATGTGCATACGTGTGTGTGTATGTGGGAGAGAGGGGACCGTGTCTGTGTGAAGGGGAGAGATAGAGAGAGAGAGAGAGAGACACTCTATGTACATGAGAGAGAGTGAGGGGGATTGTGTGTGTGAGTGCGGGAGTGAGAGAGAGAGGCTGTGTGTTCATGCGTGCGTGTGACAGAGTGGAGTGTGCGTGTCTGTATGTGAGACAGGGATATTGAGATTGTGTGTGTGGAGCGGATAGGGAGAGTGTCCATCAGTGTATGTAACGGGGAGAGTGAGAGTACGTGCTTGTCCAGGCGAAAACACAGACAGATACAACACATCCCTTTCCCCCTCACACACACACACTCCGCGGTTTCAGAGCATCATCTCTCTGCAGCATCTGCCCCATTTGGTGTCCATGTTACAGACCCAGCTACAGCAACTACAGTCACCATGCTCCATCCAGAGGTGGGTCAGAAAATCCTCAGGTCTCCCTGAATGTGTGAGGCAGCTCACAGCACAACCTCCAGCAAATCATCCCCAGCCCCACCACTGATTTTTCAATAACAAGAGTCAGTCAAAAGCCCCTCAGCTACAAGCTAGATGCCTGGTCCTTAATAATTATACTCGAGGATTTTCCTCGTGTTACTGACTGCACGATCAACTGAGAGTACAAACAGAGGCGTTCCATTGGCAGTCCCATACCAAGTTTCAAACACTTGAGTCACAGCTGCTGGAACACTCCTGCCAATGGAACACCACATGAGACACATCGGGAAGTGAACAACAGTCTGACACACACCATTGCAATGTTTCCGAGCTTCACCATGCCAGCACTCGATGCACGATGGAGTCGAAAACTAAGGCCAACTAAGATACAGAAAAAAAGCAAATAATTTATTCACTGATAACTTGCTGAAAATATGGATAAGGAGATGAGGGGATTGAGATAACGGGATATGGGAGACAATGGTGGGTCCAATCCCAAGAAAGCAAACATTGCCAGGTCTGCTAGAATGGTCCATTGTCTCAAATTCTGAATCTTCTGCACAGAACCAGCCCAGACACTATAAACTGTGGTAAGGTAACAGCTAATATGGAGAACTGTGTTGGCCGTGCTAGTGGATTACTCGATAAACTGGATTATCTGCACAGCATGGGGACCATTGCAAACCTTTGCCAGGATATTGCAACCCTCTACCTTCACCCTCTGCCTCCTACCTTTGAGCCAGTTTTGTATCCACATGGCTTTCATATGAACCCACCCTGATCAAAAGATGATCATGCCCAATGTTATTCAATGCCTTACTGAAGTCCATATCGACAATGTACACCACTCTACCTTAATCTTTTTAGTCGCTTCTTCAAAGAAATCTCAGTCAAGTCAGTGAGACACAATATTGCTTACACAACGACATGTTGACTATACCTAATCAATCGTTAGCTTTCAAAATGCGCGAAAACCCAATGGCTCATAATCCCCTCCAACAACTTATCCACCACTGACGTCAGACTCACTAACTTTTCCTTATTACCCTTCTTAAATCCCTTAAGTAGTGGCACCACGTTAGCCTACCTCCAGTCTTCCGACACTTTGTGGCTATTAGTGATACCAACGTGCCCAGCAATCACTTCCCTAGCTTCCCACAGAGTTCTAGCGTGCATCTAATAAAAGCCAGGAGATTTTCCTGCATTTGCATGTTTTAAGACCTCCAGCAGCTCCTCTGTAATACAGACCCTTTCCAAGACGTCACTACTTTTTTCCCAATTTCTCTAGCTTCCATAACCTCCTGCACAGTAAACACTGATACAAAATATTCGTTTAGTACCTCCCCATTTCCTGTGGTTCTGCACATGGGCAGTTTTGCTGATCTCTAAGGACGTCCTGTTCTCTCCACAGTTACTATTTTGTCCTTGATGTATTTGTAGAATTCCTTTGGAGTCTTCTTAACTCTATTTGGCAAAGCGATCAAATGTCCCCTTTTTATGCTCCAAATTTCCCACAGTATACTCTTGTTGCCTTCCGACTCTTCTCGTGATTCACTTTAAATCAGGAATTAAGAGGCTAATGGTGACCATTCCGATTGATGGAAAAATTGACCTGGTTCACTGACATGCTTTAAGGAAACAAACTGCCATTCTTACCTGGACTGGCCTACACGTGACTCCAGACCCACAGCAATGTGGTTGACTGCCAACTGCCCTCTGGGCAATTAGGGAAGGGTACTAGGTGCATGCCTAGCCAGGGACGCCCTCACCCCGTGAATGAATTAAGAAAACAACCCTCAATTCCTGCTGTCTATACCTGACATATGCTTCCCTTTTATCTGTGACCAGAACCTCAACTTCTCCAATCCTCCAGCATTCCTTACACGTACCAGCCTTACCCTTCACCCTAACAGGGCCATAATGTCTCTGTACTCCTGACATCTCATTTTTGAAGGCTTCCCACTTCTCAACTGACCCCCTTTTCTGAGAATATCTGTCCCAATCGTATTTGAAAAATTCTTAGTTAATATCATCAAAATTGGTTTTCAACAATTTCGAACTTTAAGTTTTAGACCTGCTTCATCCTTTTCCATCTCTATTTTAAAACTAATAGAATTATGATGACTTGCCATGAAGTGCTCCTGCACTGATACCAAAACCACCCCCTCCACACTGCCTTAATTCCCAAGGGTAAGGTGACATTTTGCTCCTTCTCTGTGATGGAGAGCATTGGTCAAGCAGCTGCAGGGTTGTAACTGAGATTGGGGTCAGCAGTCTTCGGCTCACTGGTTTGAATCGAACAATAATTCGTCTCAATGCCATTTTCATTGAGTGTGACAGAGGGATTGTCTGCCCGATACTGAGCTAGATTCCTCGTGCTATCTGATTGGTGTCACCTCGTTAACTACCGACCCCACCCCATCGTGTCCCTCTCATTCAATACCAGCCTGATTCTCCCACCCATCAAACTTGGAGGTAATTATCATCACCCGCATGCCCCTTGGTATTCCGTGATCTTTGGCACTGGTGCCATCTTTAAAAGGTCAGTTGGTACATGTTTAAGCTTTCTCAGGTTGGCACTGCCCTGCAGAATTTATCCTGACCATGGCAGATAAGGTGAAATTACACAATGGTTTGTTGACAGTGGCACGGAAGTTCTGATGGATGGGCTAGTACAGAGGAGGACCATTCTCTTCCCAGCGGGGGCCACACCACTCGACACAGCGAGCATGGTCTGGACTCACCACCCAGCATGCAGCACCATCTCTCTCTCTCTCTTTTTCTTTCCTATCTACTATATCTCCCTCACTAATAGCACTGGATGGATACAACAGTGTTGACTGACTTCCTCTGGACACGCCACCATCTCCCCCCACACAAATCAGCACGAATAGCAGGGTCACCCAATCCCACCCTTACTCCATCCTTCACCGTCTACGATTCCAGGACAAACAGCTCGGAATAGGACACCAACAGTGAAGCCGCGTGGTCGAGTGCCCGATATCCATTTCCCCCACCCCACCCTTTTACCTGTGTTTCTGTATTTGACTCTGTGGGTATCTATACGTAGGTGCAGATCTGACAGTCTCTGTGGTGTTTTAAATGACACAATCTCTCCATCAGCTAGCCTCCTTACCCTGCTGCAATGACAGCGGCAGAGGGTGGGAGGGAGAAAGGGCAGCAGCTCACAGCACCATCCAAAATGACAACACCATCAACACGTACACCTTCCCCCAACCCTCTCCACACCCGCCCCCCCAACACACACACACATAATGCTGGTAGGTGGAGGGTTGCAAATACTCTTAGGCCTATCAGAAATAAAATGCTCGCCTCCGAGTGAACCATTTTGTCAGGAGATTAGATGAATTGATTTCTCATTCTGTGACTTGCAATGCTTAAAAATTGTGTGAGTAAGTATTGAAAAGTCCCAAAAAAGGTCCAGTAATGTTGGTAATGACACAGGAACAACATTGTTTAGTATCAGACAAAACTGCTCTGTGCTTCCAAAGATATTATTTGAAAAATCAAACGGCCATGCAATTTGACAGATTCACAGCAAAGGATTTATTATCTTCTCAGAGTTAAAAAGTGTGCCACCGATGCAGTGGTGTGGATAGTCCAGCAGAGGGAGGTAGTGTATGAATCTAAATACAAAACTCAACGGCGAGCTCTGCTACCTCACAGCACCAGGCACCCGGGCTCGTGTACACCCTCAGGCGACTGTCTGTGTGGAGTTTCACATGCTCGCTGTGTCTGCGTGGGTTTCCACTGGGTGCTCTGGTTTCCACCCACAGTCCAACAATGTGGATGTTAGGTGAATTGGACATGCTAAATTGTCCATAGTGCCGAGGGGTGTGTAGGCTAGCGGCATTAGTCATGGGTAAGCGTAGGATAACATTTCAATGGGTCTGGGGGTGGGTTACTCTTCGAAGGGTCGGTGTGGACCTGTTGGGCCTGTTTCCACACTGTAGCGTTTTTATGAACTCTATGAACAACAGGGACAGACGGAGAGAGAGGAGGAAGAAGACTTTGATTCCAAGTTCAATCTAATTACTTCAAAAACAACTTTTCACAGAGATACAGACAGAGGTACACACAAACTGAGATACTGACACTAACACACATAACACATGCCCACAGAGATATGCGTGTAGATATGGACATTTACACACAAACATAACCCAACATACAGGCACACACAGTCTTTAAGACAAAGATATATACATTTTTTAGTTAATAAGTTATCATTGGTTCGTCAGAGAATGCAGGAGAATGGGGTTCTGAAATAATTTAGCCGTGATCAAATGTCATGGTAGAAAAGATGGTTCTCATTCTGCTCCAGTGTTCATTGCTCATATGATCTTTCCTGGTATTGTCTTTCCGCAAGGTCAGTGGAGATTGAATTTGATAAGCATTTGGTTTAGAAGAGTTAATGGGAATGTGGACAGGTTTGAGGGGCTGAGTGGTCGATATCTGTTTCTAATTGACAACTCCTTATATATCAAAAGAGTGTTGATTGGTTTGAGGAGAACACATTTTGAGAATAAGGACCGTTACATTTCAGACTGAGACAGGGATGCTCCTTTCTCTTTAGGGTTATACGAACTGTGATGTTCTCATCCCGAGGGAGCAGTGAAGACTGGGTTACTGAAAACACTCAAGTTTGAGTTCCATAGAACTTTGATGAACTAGAGAATCCATGTTTATTGTGAACAGAGAGGAAAGTGATGTTTAGTAACAATCACATCAACAATGCACATTCAAAATGGTGCAGCAGGCTCAAGGGGCTGAATGGTCAGCTGCTGCCACTAACCCATATGTTGTTCTCTCAACCACTCAATACTGTTACAGAGGTAAAGAAAGATCCCATTCAGCCAGTCAACATCTTTATAATGAGACAGGCGGAGACCATTCTGCTCTCTAAGGATTTACACAGGAATAGATTCAACCCTTCTTATTCATATACCCATCCATTGCCTCTTAAATTTTGTAATTGTACCAGCCTCCATCACTTTCACTGCCAGCTCGCTCCATACACACACTACACTCTGTATGAAAAAGTTACCACGCAGGTATCTTTTTAATTTTCCCCTCTCACTTTAAATCTTTGCCCTCTGGTTTGGACTCTTCCTGCCTTGGAAAATAACCTTGGCTGATCCCGCATCCATGCCCCTCATGGCCTCTACAAGGTCAGAGTACTTCAGACCTGAGAATGAGAGCTGATCATATTGAACATATCAGACCCTAAGGAGAGTGTATTGGGCATAGCTGAGGAATGAGAGAATAAAACTAAGGATTTAATTTTAGAAAACAACAGACTCATTTTAACACAGGTACCATGAAGATTTTAACATATTGAACAAAAATTATGCAGACACATATAAATATACCTTCAAATTATAAATTACAAATCATTCCTAAATGGAGCTGGTAACAGGGATGGAGTAATTCAATCAGGAGAATGTTCAACGAGACCTTACCGAGTTCAGGTTGGTGTTTGGAGCAAATTATTGCATGTTTCAGATCAGAGAGGGAGAAAATGCAACCTGTCGTAGAAGCAACAGTCTTTGCTCCATCTCTACTTGTAATTCTCTACAACAACATATGAGAGCTGAAAACCAATCAGCCATCTTTATCACTCATGGAGGGTTCCTGTTGAGGATTCATTGGAATCTCTCCTCTGCCTGCAGCAAAGGGAATTCAGCCAAATCTAACTGTTCAACTGTTCCAGGAGAAACCCCAGTGCTATCAGCCTCTGTAAGGCAGAATAACTTCAGAGGTAGAATAACAATTGAAACTATCTCAATTTTGCAATTGTCATGAAATTAACTGTTATTTGGACAAAGCTTTTTCGAATTAATATTCTACAGAGTTTCATTTTTTTTCTGTTTGCCTTCAGACGTGTGTGTGTGTGTGTTTGTGTGTGTGTATGTGTGTGTGTGTGCGTATACATGTGTCTTTGTGTGCATATTTCTGTGTCTCAAATTTATAGAAAAATAAATGTTGATGTACATATTGTCAATGTTCAAACTCTATATCATTTATGAATCCATCGTTTTTCGACTAACTTTGCTTTGGTTTTAGGTTAGTTATTTTTACAAATTTAAGAAAACTGTCTGACTGTCCTAACACTGAAACTGACCCCGACTGAGATGGATAACATTTATCAAATTACACACTTAGTTAAACAGACAAATTGTCGTGACATCTGGAGGAGTGGGAATAGAAAAAGAAACAATGACTCTCTAACCTCGGTAGGAACAGGGATAAAGAGAAATACTCAAAAGGCCATTTGAGTGGGAACGTCTCTCCCCACAGGTTTGTGGTACCTGTGTATTTGCATTTATTCAAAGGTGTGTTCGTTAAATACTTGATGGGAAAGTGACTTAAGGATAATGAACTGCAGATAGGAACGTGGGGCTGAGACTACACTCTGATCACCCACAACCTTAGTGCCTGGTGGGGCAGGGACCGACTCTTGTTCCTCAGTCCGACTTGCCCCATTCCATTGAGCCCCTCAATCGGCTACTCACGAGCAGTTGGAGATCACTTACTCATACCACCTGGTGCACAGAAACCTTCAGAGTGTATTGTAATTTGTAATTGTACCAGCCTCCATCACTTTCACTGCCAGCTCGCTCCATACACACATTACACTCTGTATGAAAAAGTTACCACGCAGGTATCTTTTTAATTTTCCCCTCTCACTTTAAATCTTTGCCCTCTGGTATGGACTCTTCCTGCCTTGGAAAATAACCTTGGCTGATCCCGCATCCATGCCCCTCATGGCCTCTACAAGGTCAGAGTATTTCAGACCTGAGAATGAGAGCTGATCATATTGAACATATCAGACCCTAAGGAGAGTCTTCCAGCCCCTGAATACAGTCAAATATGATTTTGTGTGAATTGGAAAACATTGTAGGGAAAAGAGTGGGTGTTGAAAATGTGTTGCTGGAAAAGCGCAGCAGGTCAGGCAGCATCCAAGGAGCAGGAGAACCGACGTTTCGGGCATGAGCCCTTCATCAGGAATGATCTGTGGTATGCAGTGAGAGAGGGACTCACTGAAATCCTTGTCGAGGGAGGAAGAGAGCTTCTTCAAGGAAGGCATCCTTGCAAGAGGATTCGCAGTAGGTTAAAATCTTCGAGGAGAAAGTGACGACTGCAGATGCTGGAGATCAGAGCTGAAAATGTGTTGCTGGAAAAGCGCAGCAGGTCAGGCAGCATCCAAGGAGCAGCAGAATCGACATTTGAGGCATGAGCCCTTCTTCACGAATGACCCTCTAACCTCGCTAGTGAGGTGTTACTGTGGGTGTTACTGTGAAACAGTCCCCACCACTCTCTTTTCAGAAGTTCCCTGTCTCTATTTATTAGTCATGTTGTTGACCCAGATTCACAGTGATTACAGCCCCCATACTGTACCCAGATATTGCTCACAAAATCCTTTGGTCTCTATGATTACAGCATTCCTTCACAAATCATCCAGGAAAATAACAACGATGAACCTTCCAAGAACAGAATGCAAGAACACAAGAAGCAGGAGTAGATTATTCAGCTCCTACAGCTTGCCTTTCGATTCAATAGGATCATGGCTGATCGGCTGTAGGCCCCGCCTCCTGCAGTGCCTGCCGTGTCAAACATCCATCCATCCCTAACTTCCAACTACCTCAATGTTCTATCTCCCCAACCTCTCTGGGATAGAGAAGTCCCGATGGTCACTCCCCTCTGTGAGAAGGAGACACATCGCACACATACACTGTGACCATTTGACATCAATAAAATATATGAACACCAGGTAAGAGTTACTGACCCAGATAACAAGGCAGTATTTGACTGATGATGGTATCAAGGAAATAACGTAAAGGGAACATAATGGAGATTATGAGGAATCTCCTCACTTTTCTTTTGAGTGGGAGCAAAAGCGAAGGTAAGGTGAACTAGGAAGGCTACAGCTAAGGCAAGGGAGATTTTAAAATTACTTACCGGTCGTGGCCAGCGGTGTTTTTCCTCCACAGTAGGAGCGGGAGGAGCGGCGGAAGAGACGTGGACCAGAGGGGTAGCAGGGAAGGAAAGTAAGTGACCATATATATTAGCAAGGCCTTGTGGCTCAGAAGGGAAGGGGGCAGAAGAGAAAAGTGCTAGTGGTAGGAGACTCGATGTTCGGAGAATTGACAGGATCGGGATTCCCAGAAGGTATGTTGCCTCCCTGGTGCCAGGGTCTGCGACATCTCCGATCGGATGTATAAGATTCTGAAAGGGGAGGGCAAACAGCCGGACGTCGTGTTACATATTGGCACTAATGATATAGCCATTGAATAGGATTGAGGATATAAAAAGTGATTTCAGGGAGACAGGGTGGAAGCTGCAGAGCAGGACGAACAGAGTAGTGTTCTCAGGTTTATTACCGATGCTACGAGATAACGAGGCGAGGAACAGGGGACCGGGCACAGCTTAACACATGGCTGCGCAGCTGGTGTAGGAGGGAGGGCTTCAGATATGTAGATAATTGGGAAGCCTTTTGGGGAAGGTCCTTCCTGTACATGAAGGAGGAGTTGCACCTGAACTGGAAGGGGACCAATGTCCTGGGCGCAAGGTTTGCAAGGGTTGTTCAGGAGGGTTTAAATTGTATTGCAGGGGTGTGGGAACCTGAGCTATATACCGGAGGTGAGAATTGATGGAGATGAGGCAATAGCAAGAGGTAGCGTTAGCCAGTGGGAAGGAATTTCCTGGGAAAGAACAAAGGGATCGGTTGAAATGTTTTTGCTTTACAGCAAGGAGTATCAGGAATAAAAGTGACTAGCTTAGAGCATGGATCAGTACCTGGCGCTATGATGTTGCGGCCATAACAGAGACGTGGTTTTCTCAGGGGCAGGAATGGTTGCTGGATGGTCCAGGATTTAGAACATTTAAAAAAGTATAGGGAGGGGGGAAAAGAGGAGGGGGTGTAGCACTGCTAATCAGAGAGGGTATCACATATACAGAGGTTGCTATTGTCATGGAGGATTTGCCTACTGAGTCAGCATGGGTGGAAATTAGGGACAGTAAGGCAGCAGTCACCTCATCGGTTTACTACAGGCCCCCCAATAGCAGCAGGGAGATTGAAGAAACCAGAGGTTGGCAGATTCTGGAAAAGTGTGAATGTAGTAGGGTTGTTGCAATGGCTTTAACTTTCCCAATATTGATTGGAACTTCCTTCGAGCAGATGGTTTGGAAAGGACTGTTTTTGCAAGGTGTGTTCAGGAGGTTTTCCTAACTCAGTACGTTGACAGGCCGATGAGGGGAGAGGCTATTTTGGATTTGTTGCTCGGCAATGAGCCGGGACAGGTGTCAGATCTTGCTGTGGGAGAGCATTTTGGTGATAGTAACCACAACTGCCTCACATTCTATGTAGCTATGGAGAAGGAGAGAAGCAGGCACAATGGGAGGATATTTAATTGGGGAAAAGGAAACTATGATACTATCAGACGTGAGTTGAGAACCATGGAGTGGGAGCAATTGCTCCATGGAAAGGCCACTATAGACATGTGGAGACTGTTTAAGGAACAGTTGTTGCAAGTGATTCATAAGTGTGTTCCTCTGAGACAGGCAAGAAGGGGTAAGATAAAGGAACCTTGGATGACGAGAGCAGAGGAGATTCTCGTTAAAAGAAAGAAGGCAGCTTACATAAGGTGGAGGAAGCAAGGGTCTTATTCAGCTCTAGAGGATTACAGGCAGGCGAGGAAGGAGGTCATAAATGGTTTGAGGAGAGCCAGGAAGGGCTTGGCAGGAAGGATTTGGGAGAATTCAAAGGCATTTTACACGTATATGAGGAATAAGAGAATGATCAATGAAAGCGTATGGGCGATCAGGGATAGGATAGGGAACTTGTTTATAGAGTGTGAGGAGGTAGGGTAAGGCCTTAATGCATTTTTTGCTTCTGTCTTTACTAAAGAAAAGGTCCTTGTAGTGAATTAAACCATTGAGGAGCAGGCAAGCATGCTGGAATGGATAGAGATTGAGGAAGCTGATGTGCTGAAAATTCTGACAAATATTAAGATTGACAAGTCACCAGGGCCAGACCAGATTTGTCCTCGGCTGCTATGGGAAGCGAGAAATATGATTGCTTCGCCACTTGCGAAGATCTTTGAATCCTCGCTCTCCACCGGAATCGTTCCTGAGGACTGGAAGGATGCAAATGTAATTCCTCTCTTCAAGAAAGGAAATAGGGAAATCCCCAGCAATTACAGGCAGTCAGTCTCACGGATGACGTCTGCAAGGTGTAAGAAAGGATTCTGAAGAATAAGATTTATGACCATCTGGAAGAGCATGGCTTCATTAAATGCAGTCAGCACGACTTTGTGAGGGGCAGGTCATGCCTCACAAATTTTATTGAGTTCTTTGAAGATGTTACTAGACAAGTTAATGAGGGTCGAGTGGTGGTTGTGATGTGTATGGACTTCTGCAAGACACTTGATAAGGTTCCCTATGGTAGGCTCGTTCAGAACGTCAGGACGAATGGGATACAGGGAAATTTAGCTGTCTGAATACAGAATTGGCTGTTCGACAGAAGACAGCGAATGGTATTGGAAGGAAAGTATTCTGCCTGGAAGTCAGTGGTGAGTGATGTTCCACAGGGCGATGTTCTTGGGACTCTACTCTTTTTAATTTTTATTAATGACTTGGATGGGTCACAAGTTTGCAGACGACACAAAGGTTGGAGATGTCGTTGACAGTACAGATGGCTGTTCTAGGCTGCAGCGTTACATTGACAGGATGCAGAAATGGGCTGAGAGGTGGCAGATGGAGTTCAACCTGGATAAATGCGAAGTGATGCATTTTGGAAGGTCAACCTTGAAAGTTGAGTACAAGATTAACGACAGCATTCTTGGCAGTGTGGAGGAACAGCGGGATCTTGGTGTGCAGGTATATGGATCCCTCAAAATTGCCACCCAGGTGTACAGGGTTGTTAAGAAAGCATATTGTGTTTTGGATTTCATTAACAGGGGGATTGAGTTTAAGAGTCGTGAGATCTTGTTGCAGCTCTATAAAACTCTGGAACGCACTTGGAATACTGTGTCCAGTTCTGGTCGCCCTATTATAAGAAAGATGTGGATGCTTTAGAGAGGGTTCAGAGGAAGTTTACCAGCTTGCTGCCTGGAATGGACGGCTTATGTTACGAAGAGAGGTTGACTGAGCTCGGACTTTTTTCATTGGAAAAAAGAAGGAAGCGAGGGGACATAATTGAGGTATACAAGATAATGAGAGGCATAGATAGAGTTGACAGCCGGAGACTTTTTCTCAGGGCAGAAATTGCTAACATGAAGGGTCATAGTTTTAAGGTGTTTGGCGGAAAGTATAGAGGGGATGTCAGAGGCGGTTTTTTTTTTAACGCAGAGACTTGTGAAAGCAGGGAATGTGTTGCCAGCAGCAGCTGTGGAAGCGAGGTCATTAGGGATATTTAAGAGACTGCTGGACATGCATATGGTCACAGAAATTTGAGGGTTCGTACATTAGGTTTACCTTACATGAGGATCAATGATTGGCACAACATTGTGGGTTGAAGGGCCTGTTCTGCGCTGTACTGTTCTATGTTCTATGGTAGCAGTGATTCAACACAAAGAAGATGGCTGTGGTTCTTGGACATTCACCACCTCAGTCCCGGAACATCTCTGCCGGAGATCCACAGCACAAGCATCCTCAGTTGCTCCTCAATGTCTTTCCCCCCCATCATAAGCTCAGAAGTGGGGAAGGTCAATGAAGATCACACAATGTTCAGAATAACGTGTCCTCCCTCAGCTCCTGTAGCAGTGTGTGTCCATGTGCAGCAAGACCGGGGCAGCATTTAGGCTTGTGCTATTAAAATGTCGGTAACATTCATGCAACAGTACTACTGGGAACAGTGCATTACCACAGTAAAGGGAAGAGTTAATTCAGCACCTCAAGCTCACTTCACTGGAATGTGAGGAGCTCATTCAGCCCATCAACACTATTGGATAAGAATAGGGATAGACCATTCAATCCCTCCTGCCAATTACACAGGAAGAGAAGGAGCCCAGCCAAACACATTGAGCTGTTAAACAGGAACCAGGTCTTGCCCAATCAGGCCCTTGAGCTTCTCCCCTGACACCAGGAGGCGGCCATTGAGGCCCTCAAGCCCCTTATACAGAAATAGGAGGATGTTATCGACGCCCCAACATGACAAACCAATGAAGCAGAGACTTCACGGATACATTGCTCCATGTTATTCCTCCTGGCTCCATTGCTAATGGTACACAATTGATACATCAATGTGGTTTGATGACGGTGAAGAGGGAAGACAAATGTTTCATGTGAAGTCTCAAAGAAGCATCTTCCATCTCTGAGGAGGTAGTCTTGCGTTCTCTATGGAGGGCAGAAGCTATTGCGAATGGCTAACTATTTCAGAGGTAAGGCATTGTAGCTGCTGACAGATTTGTGAACAATGCAACGCTCAGTGCAGAGTCATACAGCAACTGCACACTGAGGTAGTGAGAATGCAGTCAAAGCCTGAAGATCTCTCTCAACCAACATGGGAGCTCCACAGAGCTACCAAGAAGCACGAATCATGGGAAAAATGCAACTTTTCATGCCACTAATGTCTTTCAATGGAAAGAATGTGTGTTCGTCCATGATCTTCAGGTTTCAATGCGTTCAACTCTTATTCTGTCACCATGCAAGAAATTAAGCATCCATTATTTGACATCCTCTTCATGTTACCATCATCCCAGAGATAATTGTGATAAAATAGCTTTGCACTGCCTCTATGACAGGGATTTATAAAGGAGAGAGAGCCTGTCCACAATAGCCCAAATGCTGCCTCAACAACACTCCACAGCTCCTAAAATGATTCATTTTGTAATGAAAGCTGACATTTCATTTCCTGTACTGTTAATGGATGCCTTGCATGAATTCTGTTCATGACTTATGACCAAAGCATCCAGGTCCTTTATTGCAAAAAGCACTTCCCAACCTCTCACCTTCTAATAAATTCAACATGTAAAGTACTGTATGTGTTGTTCACATTCAAATCACTTCTTTGTGTTACAAATAGCGGTGTTCCAAGTGCCCCTAGTCTCTGTGTTCTCTCCATCATCCAATTCTCAATCCATGTAGGGTATCTCCCCCTTACCCAAGGACTGTTACTTTTTTTCACTCAGCTGTGTGCAACCATGCCAACCTTCTTCTGAAAATTCAAATACACCGTTCACCCTAGTTCTCACTCGTCGATGTCACAAACAATACCCCCCATAAACTCCAATATGTTTTTCAAAGTTAGTTTTCCTGTCCTGAATTTAGGTTGGTGCTGCTCAATCATATCATTGTTCTCCAATGATCTATTTATAATTAATTACAAAAATTGTTCATAGTTTCCTCAGTAGTGACGTAAACCTGTCCCCCAGTTCGTTTACTGTTTTCATCCTCCGTCCTGTTGTATATATGTATGGTTGTAATAGCCGCTTTCCAGTCTGCAGGATCCTTTACAGAATCTAAAGAGCTTTAACCAACCTCATATAATTAAGGAAAAGGCAGGAGAAAAGGACGCTATTGACCCATTCTGTCTGCACCAGCTCCGAAAAGAGTTATCCAGCAAGCTCAATTCTCCAACCCTATCTCTGTAGCCCTCTAAGTTCATCACTCATCTGTTCCAGCAGCTTACCAATCTTCAACACAATGAGTTTTTCCAAGACTTCAGCTTTACTAATTCTAAACTTCCTGAATTTCCTTGCTTTCGCAGTCACCCTGTTCTCTAATATTTCCAAAAAGATTTTCTGTTGCTTCTTCTGTTTGGACAGAACAAATGTATTCACCTCACCGGACAGAGATGGTCTCTGTCACCTCGTGAATACGTGAGAGGATGGGGCTCAGGCATAATGGATATGTCCCCATTCCTGCCTGTAAAGTTCCAGTTTCAAAATAGTTGATGGGCATTTTGAGTGTAGCCCTCTCCCTGGTGTGAGAATGCACAGCTCTGTGACCTCCTTATTGTTCAAATAAACTGGCTTATCTCTTTGCACCTGGGAAAGGTATACCATTGGGAAATAGTTGTGGAAAGCATAGAAAGGATAGTGCAGTGCCCTGCCTCTCCCCACACAGTCTCCGCAGACCCAGATACTCTGTAAAATATATCCCCATACCTTGCACAGAGTAGGCACACCATGCCCTCTAGTCTCCCTGAATGAATGCAGCAGCTGACAACACAAATCCAAGAAAACCATCTAGAGAACCTACACTGACGTTCCAATGTCTGGAGCAAGTCAATACGTACATATATGGCACACCAACTCAGTGTTGAAGATGCCTACCTCTCCTCTGTTTCTATTCCTGGCTGATAAACTGTTACATTTCAGTGCACTCCTTGAAATATGAATAATTCTGCTCTCCATGGAAATAGTTGACAATGTAACTGCACAATTTTCTGTACCTCAGTCACGATAACAGCAACACCGTGATTGATGGTGGAGATGCTAGGGAAGGTGATGGTCGAACAGCATTTTATCTAGACGATAAATTCTGAGATCTCCGCAAATATTTCCCAATGGTATACCTTTCCCAGGTGATAAACCAAACCAGGACTTCAATCCCGCCACAGCAGATGGTGAAATTTGAATTCAATAAAATATTTAGAATTAACTATCTAATGAAATATTGATGGTTGTCAGAATTAAGAACATCTGGCACACTAGTGTCCTTCAGGGAAGGGAATTTGCTATGCTCACTGGTCTGGCCTACATGTGATTACAGATGTCAGCAGTGGTAGACTCTCAAATGTTCTTTGCAATGGCCAAGTCTGATATTCAGTTATACACTACAAGGTGTCAAAGAAGTGAAACCAGACAGACCTGAGCACGGCCAGTCTACAGCACGTAGAAGTGCAGTGGTTCAGAGATGCAGTTCTTCAGCACTTTCTGAAATCAACTCTGAAAGAGAAATAAATGCTGGCCCAACCAACAACACCCATGTCCTATTAATAAAGAAAAGAAGATGACCACACCCAGCATGGAGAGATAGAGGGGACAGAACTCCCTTGAAACAGGGATTTGGATATATATATATATATATATATATCTACATGGGCATGATACTAGGGATATGGGAAAAGGTGAAAAATAAATGAAAATGATCTCTCAATTTATTTCCATACCAGCTGATTATTCACAGTCCCTTTGTTTTTTGTCTTCTGTCTCTATTTCTCCATATATCCAACTCAATCCGCCAACACATATTACACTATTTCCAAGCTGCTTTCATGACTGATGCATGGCGAGTGGACTCAAAATGTTAACTCTGTTTTCCTCTCGACAGAGGCTGCCAAACCTACTCTATTTCCGCAGCACTCTGTTTCCTTTTGGTTCAGAACCCCAGCCTCTTTCTTTGTTTGATTTAACCTTTCTTTTTGCTATTGCATTGGACATTGGCCTATCAAGTCCACACTGACCCTTTGCAGAGCATTGCATCCAGACCCACCTCATACCCCATTCTTGCATTTCCCGTGGCTTACCCTACTCCTAACCTGTCCCTGCATCTCCCACAGCTAACACACCTAGCTGCACATGATGGGTAATTTAGCATAGTCTATCTACTGAACCTGTGTGCAGTGTGGGAGGAAACTGAACCTAACAGAGGTGTATAAGAGCATGAGAGGTATGAGCAGAGTGGACAGACTGCAGATGTTCCCTTGAGTCAAAGGCTCAAAAATAAGGAGGATCACGTTTAAAATGAAAGCCAAGACATGAAGAGAGGCCTTGTGGAATCTGTTTTGAACCCAGGCGATGGTTTGTGTCTAGAATGCATTGCCTGAGAGGGCGGATAATAAAGGAAACCTCACAAAAATTATAAAGCACTTGTATGGGCATTGGATTGTGCAGACCCGATGGGCCTTGGCTTTAATACAAGATGTGATGTGGTGACAGCCATGAAAGCCCTGATATATCCTGAAGCAGCAACCAATGGGACTTGTTGGTTTGTTCCATCGAACTGTGCTCAGTAAGTGGTGAGATTACAACCCAGCATCATCCCATAGAATATGAGTACTTACTCAACCTAGGACAGCCCATACATCTCTTAAAACATCCATGTTAATTCACATGCTCAGTACAAGAATCGTCCAACGACAGCATCAGCATTATTTCAGCTGTTTGACACCATTATTTTAAGGACACCAATAACATAGAAACAGACTTTGCTTCATTATTATATAGACTTCTCGTGTAAGGTTGTTATTTCTCTGAAGAATAATAAATTCCTTCTCATATATTCGCATTGACAAAGAGTTTGTTTTCCTGCGAGCTGTTTGTGTAACACTCCATCCATCAGCAGTAATATTTACTCCCAGTTAAACCAGTACATAAGATGCACAGCTGGTACTCCCTCTCAACAGCCACTTGAATGGACCAACACCAACTGGACTGGAACGTCTCAACGGCAATTAATGCTGGTCTAGCTCCATTAAAATCCCAAATGAACTAAAAAGACAATTCGATTTTCTAATAATTATTAAACAATGAGGACATCTTATTGATCCGATGTGTTTGTCGCTGTCGTTGAAGTTGTGTGATCTATTTCCGTGAAACCATTTCGTGCATAAATTGAAAGAATAAAAGCTCAGGTCACAGATGCACAGTAACTCGGCATTTAAACGCAAAATGCCAGGGAATAGTAGGTTGTAGAACTTCAGGTAAATGGGAAAATGCAGTTTGGTGGTTTCTGGCTGTTTTAGTTGTATTGGGCTGAAAGGCCGGTATGTATGCTGTATGACTGCCACTTTAATTGTTGGAAACAGAGAATGTGGTCTCACTATTTCCATAGCTTGTGAGCATCAAATAGTGAGGAATACAATCTCCAAGGACACACAGGATTTGAAGCTATGTCATTCTCCCTTCACTATCAAATTGTTAAGAACCACGTTTCTCTCTTTGTAACATTCGTGTTAGTGTTCCTGCACCACAAGAACCCCTGTGGTCTATCACCATATTCTGAATAGAAATTAAACACAGGCAACAGAATGCTGGCTTTGGTATTGAAACGCACCTCACAAGAACAACTGAAATGAATCTGCATTGTTAAAGTTATCCATTCGACACAATCTGATTTTTAAATCAGTTTCAAGCGAGGCTTTCCCTTTGTCCTATGCTCCTGACGTCTGGACAACATCATGAATCTTTCCTGAGCGGTTTGGAGTGCCATTTAAAAGTCCGGTATGGAAAGCTGTGCCCAATTATCTGAAAGGAAAGTCTTCATGTTCATGAGAAACGTGTCATATTTTTTCAGTATCTAAAGACAACAGAAATGTAGAAACTAGCATCAGGAGTAAGGAATCAAAACAGCTCCGTTATGCGATAAGATCGTGGATGATCTGATTGTGACCTCAATCACACATTCCTCCTTGCCCTTACAATGTTAGTGCGTCATTCTTTGTCAATAATCTGCCTGCCTCTGCCTTTGGAATATTCAATGTCTTATTCTCCATCGCTCTCTGGGAAGAGAATTCCACAAAGACAAAACACAATGAGATGATTACACCAAATCACCAACTTCTTAACAGTAACATTCTTCAGATCCAGGGCCAGTCAGTTCAAGATTTCCTCCAGAATTATACGCTCCTCCCAGGAGTCAGCTGAGTGAATCTTCTATGGATTGCATTTCATATCATTGTGGCCATCGCTGTCTCGATGTGCTGACACCATTATCTTGTAGATCTGTAGAAAATTGTCCCTACTTTTAAATGTATTCTGTTTTAGAAAGTTTCAACATTTATCTTAGCTCCCTAAAAGTTTGATGTACACGTAAAGTTTTTATTTTGTAAAACCAGGTGCCAGGTTCCTCTGTGCCTAAAGCCAATCTCTCCACTGAAATAATACATTACGTTTCCATTCAACCCGCCAATATCCTTGAGCACAGACACATTTTTCCTACTATGTTCCATATACCAATATTTGCCTGTTCACTTGGCCCAACCTCTATCTCTTCATGGACTCATGACCTATTCATATCTTCCTTTTCCAACAGTTTCAACAATTTGTATGCTTCCCTAATACAGACAGAATATTTGGCCAAAGAAACACATTGTGGCGACATTTCAAAGTAATTTAAAACGGAAGAAAATTACTCCATGTCTAAACTATAAACTTAGAACAAAGCTAAAGTGTGCTGCAGTCCTATGACTCAGTTCCCATTACTCAATGTAGGGTCAGATGGTGTGGAATGTGTGTGGGTAGAATTGAGGAACCACAAATGTGTAAAACCATAGTTGGAGTAATGTATCATTACTCCAATTATCATTACTCCATTACTGCAATTACTTTGAATCATAGTCAGGAGCTGGTGCGCATGATAGACCAGGAGATAGAAAATATATGTAGAAAAGGCAAATATACAATGAGTGGGGGGATTTCAATATGCAGGTGGATTGGGAAAATCAGACTGGTAGTGGTTTGCAAGGAAAAGGAATTTGTGGAATGTCTACAAGATGGCTTTTTGGAGCAGCTTATGGTGCAGGCAACAAGGGAACGGCAATCCTGGATTTAGTGTTGTGCAGTGAGTCAGATGTGAGAAGGAAGCTTAAGGTGAAGGAACCCTTCGGAGGTAGTGATCGTAATATGATTCAACCTAAACTTCAATTTGAGAGGAAGAAAGTAGAATCGGAGTTAATATTACAGCTGGTTAAATGCACCAACAAAGATATGAGGGAGGAGCTGGGGATAATTGACTGCGAGACGAGCCCAGCAGGAAAGACAGTGGAGGAGTAATGGCAGGAGTTTCTCAGAGCAATTTAGGAGTCACAGCAGAGTTTCATCCCGAGGTCATAGATGCATTGTACAGGGAGGATGAGGTATCCATGGATGACTGGGTAATGCATGGCTAGGGTAAAAGAAAAAGAGAAAGCAGATAACATGGCAAATGGCAGTGGGAAAACCAGAGGATTGGGAAGCTTAGAAAGACGAACAAAATAAGAAATAAGGGCGGAGATTAAATATGAAGTTAAGCTATCCAGTGATAGAAAGGATGACTGTAAGAGTCTGTTCAGATATATTAAAGGCAAAAACGGGAAGCAGAAGTGGATATTGGGGCATTGGAAAATGACACTGGAGTGATAGTAGCGTGGAACAAATAATAGATGAGAAACTGAATAATTATTTCACGTCAGATTTCACGCTGGAAGAAATGAATAATATCCAAAAAAATCAAGAGACTGAGGAGGCAGAGCTGATTAGGGGAAGTTGCTCGAAAAACTAAATGGATGAATAAGCTGGATGGAGACATCAATGGTGATATTCCAGAAATCATTGGAATCAGGTAGGGTCCCAGAAGACGAGAAAATTACGAACGTGACACCCTGTTTGTTTTTAATAAAAAGAAGTTTTTTGAATTTTTTTACAAAATTACAAATATAGTACAAACTAGTGTATTCTGCTTTACAATATAATAACAACCCGAATATAGAATTTAAAAACAAACTACTAATCTATGCTCCAAACTAGCAAACCATAAAATAGGATATCTTACATTACTAAAACTCAACAAAAGGAGAAAAGAAAATAAATAAGTAAATAAATAACTCGATACATGTTTTAAAATATATATTAAGTCATAACAGAATCTGTATTGATACAGGATTCCTCCTCCCATGAGCCCCCGAAGCAGCCAGAACTATCCCCACGGCTATGCAAAGGCCCTGAACAATGTGGTTGATATATCTGTGTCAATGTAGTTTAAAAAGGTCTGCCATGTTCTATTAAAATATTCCGTCTTTTGGTTCACCATATTCGTAAGGAAATCAAGGGGGATATATTCCATGACGATCCTGTCCCAATTTGAAAGCTCTGGGGAACCTTCGTATATCCAATTCACGAAAATGTTTTTGCCTGGACAAAAGAAAAGGATAATAAATAATTTCCTCCCGGATACATCCAAAGAAGGGAACTTTGGGGAGCCCAAACGTAGAGGCACGGGGTGCCAACCAATCTCAGTACCCAAAATCTTTAACAAGGCATTCGCTACTCTGTTCAAACACATGCAGATCTTATGGCATGTCCTCAGACAATGCGTGAGAGTAATAACTTCTGTTTTGCATATGGGACACATTGAAGATGCTCCTGCCTTGAACTTTGCAAGTCACTCAGGTGTCATCTGAGCCCAATGAAGTATGTTGAATTGGATAGCCTGAGTTCTGTTACTGACAGACATCTTCCTGACGTTTTCCCAGATGTCCTCCCACATCTCGAAGGAGTATTCCATCCCCAATTCTTGAATCTAGATTTTATATAACCGTTCCATGTCCTTTGATACTTTATTAAACAGTTTATGGTAGAGAGTACTGGGCACGGGCGGACCCATCGGCCGACACACTCTCCTTTCCTTATCCGATTTATTACGATCAATTATCAACATGGTCTTCTTTTGTATAAAGCCTCCTATTTGAAAATATCGAAACAAGATCTTTGCTATGCAGCCCAAACTTCTGACGCAGCTGTTTGAAGGACATCATGACCTCCCCATCGAACAGGTCTCCCAAACAGGAGATACCTTTAGACTCCCAGGTTCTGAATACAGCATCACTCAGCCCTGGCTGGAATCCCAATATTCCCACAATAGGGGTATAGGGGGAGGATGTTGGTAGGTTACCCTCATCCTGTCGCATTATCGTCCAGGCTTTGATTGCATTTAATGCAATAGGATTTTCACAATGATACGTAATAACTCTCACCTTGTCCATAAATAGTAGATTGATGAGGGGATATTTTGCTTGGGATGCCTCAATATCGAACCAGATTGATTGTGGATCACAAGAGACCCAATCAGCTACGTAGGAGCTGAATTGGCACCTCCTGAAACCTGGAAAATCCAGCCCACACCTGACTTGTGGAAGCTATAGCTTTTCTAATTTAATAAGGGGCTGTCTATGACTCCAAATAAAGGAGCCGAGCCAACCATAAAGCTTACGCAGCGCCTGTCTCGGCAGCATCAAGGGGAGCATTCTCAGAGTGTATAAAAGGACAGGTAGGATGTTCATGTTGACCAAAGCTATTCTATCGAGCCAGGATATTGGGAGATCTTCCCAGCGTTGAAGGTCCTATCTTAATTTCTCCAAGAAACGTGTATAATTGACTTTATATAGCTGACCAAATGCCGGAGTATTAAAAATACCTAAGTAAAGAAAACCTCCCAGTGACCACCCAAAGGCAAAACTGGATTCATCCGGAAAATTGGATATACTGGCAAGACCTCCCAGGGTCATAGCCTCTGATTTCACAAATTGATTTTATAACCTGAGAACATGGCAAATAATTTAACCACTTTTATTAAGCGGGGCACAGACGTCAATGGATCATTTAAGAAAAGGAGGACATCAACTGCATAGAGAATAATTTTGTGCTTACCCGAGCCGACTTCCAGTGCCATTATATGAAGGTCAGCTCGTACAGATTCCACCAACGGCTCAATCACGAGCGTAAATAATAATGGTGAGAGAGGGCATTCCTGACGACAATCTCTGCCAACGTGAAAGCTATCTGAACTTAAACTGTTGGTGAAAACCGCTGCTTTGGGATCATTATATAATACTGTAACCCATTTAGTAAAGACCTCTCTAACACCAAACCGTTCCAGCATATAAACGAGATATGGCCATTCTATCCGATCGAATGCCTACTCTGCCTCTAGGGAGACAACTAATCCTGGCATCGCTCCCTGCTGGCAGGCTTGTACAATATTTAAGACTCTTCTAATGTTATTAGTTGATGTGCGACCCTTTATAACCCCCATCTGGCCTTCTTTAATAATGAATGGTAAAACACTCCCCAGTCTTCATGTAAACACTTTTGAGAGAATTTTAAAATCCAAATTCAACAAGGAGCAGTCATTTGGAGTCTTTTCCTTGTTGAGAATGAGACAAATATTTGCTTCTCTCAGAGAAGGCGAGAGGCAGCCCAGACTATGTGAGTAATTATACATATTTATAAGTGGCCCGACCAATTCCCCAATCAATTCGTTGTGGAACTGAGCCTGGAATCCATCTGGTCCAGGCTCTTTGCCACTCTGTAGCTGCCTCACTGCCTCCTGTATTTCATGGGTTGCTAGGGGGTTCATTGAAGAACAACACCTGTTTCCAGGTTAGGCCCGGGAGGGCAAGGCTTTTTTTAAATAAAGACTTTATCTTCCTTGTTCTATTTTCACAGCCCTGTGGCATATAAAATTCGAAATAGAACCTTCTAAAGACTGCATTGATCTTTTTAGGATCACAGATCATGGTACCATCACTCTTTCTAAAGATGTCATGGCTTGGGCAGCATTTTTCTTTCTGGCAAGGTATGCTGGATACCTGCCAGGCTTGTCACCGTGTTCAAATAATCTCTGCTTCACCAGTATTATCTCCCTCTTTGCTGTTTGATTAAGGTATTCAAGGTTACCCTAAGTGCTGTGACCCGCTGTAGTTTAGTAATGGAGGGTCTATCCACATAAGCTGTCTTAGCCACCTTTAGGTGACCCTCGAGCAGACACTGCTGTTCTCCCTTTTGTCTTTTCCGGGGCACAGAATATGAGATAACCAAGCTCATGCATGTGCCTTACCAGTCTCCCACATCACCGACTGGTTACTGGCCGTGTCTGAGTTGATATCCCAGAAGGTTTTAAATTCTTCAAGAAATATTTTATGAACTTACTATCCTTCAATAGAAAAGGGTCCATATGCCAATGTCGGGAAGCTATCTCATCATCACTAATCTTAACCTCCATTTATACTGTGGCATGGTCGGAAATATATATATATATATATATATTACCTACTTCACAAAACAATATTGAGTTCAAAAGTATCAACGGGACAGAAACATATTGATTCATGTATGGCACGTGTGTAGGTTAGAGTACAAAGTAAAGTCTCTAGCCACCGGGTGAAGACACGCCCACACATCTACCTGCCCCAACTCCCTCCTCAGAACCGCCAACTACCTAGATCTCAAAGATATGCCCACAGATCTCTAAGGTATTCTGGCCACTCCTGGGTCGATGATACAATTATAATCCCCCGCTATAATCGTGTGGTGCACCCCGCGAACCATCAACTTGGAGAACGCTTCCATTACAAATTTAAAAGTGTGCACCTGGGGGCAATAATGATTCAAAATCCCATATTCCTCTCCATATAATAGTGCATTAATTAATATATACCATCCAGAGTCATCTTTTATCTGGCTTACCATTTGGAAGGGAAGATACTTGCGAATTAGAATGGTTACTCTTCTACTTTTTGAGCTGAAAGATGCAAAGAACACCTGGCCAAAACCACCCTATTGCAGATTTGAATGCTCCTTAGCAAGCAGATGTGTCTCCTGTAGAAGGGATACATCCACCCTTTCTTTTTTATGGCTTGATAATATCTTTTGATAATATCTTTTTCCTTTTGATTGGTGAGTGGCACCCCTTGACATTCCAGGTGCACCACCAAAACGAATGACTAGCGATGATCGTCCAAGTAAGCCCGAGACCCCCGAGGAGGGACATCCCCACCCAAAGACATTGAATAAAACCAAAAATGATTCACACATAAAACACTCTTTAAAACAGCTAAATCAAAACAACTAAGAACTACTCCTAAAAACAAATAATATAAAACATACTTAAAAGGAGATTTTCCCCCTTGTTCACAGGAGGCACTACTACTTCCATTAATCCCGCCATAACATCTCCCAGCCAGAGACATGCCCTCGGCCCAGGCATTACAAATTAGAGCAAATAAATTCCAATGTCTTATAAGACAGAAGTTAAAGATGGGTGACCCACCCACTACACCCCCACCCCACACCATCATATAGACATTTGTAGCAAAACAACACAAGATGAAAATACATAAAATTACAACATTACAATCCCAGCAAGTAATAAGTAAACAAATTTAAAAAAAAGAAATATTCCCAACCCGCGCGAGCTATAGATAAGAGTCCATAGAAAGGATAAGGAATGAACCACACCCTACCCCCATCCCCACCCACCAAGGAAAGATGGAGAAGAGAAAGAGGAAGAAAGAAGGAGGAAAAAGAAACAAAAGGAGGGCAAAATAAAGTCATTATCCATACACTTCAAGTCCCGCAGTCTACTTGAGAGCATCCAGGAATTAGTTTACTTCTTCTGGCGATCCGAAGTTATGCACAGATCCTCCATGACTGCAGCACAGCGTTGCCGGATATTGCACAGCATATTGAATATTTAAATCCCTCAGACGCTTCTTCGCCTCATCAAATGCCTTCCTCTTGCGGTACACCGACGGAGAAAAATCCTGGAACTGCATTATCCTGGAGCTCTTGTATATCATGGCATGAGAATCTTTCCTCAAAGACTATGGAGGACTCTAGCAGCATCTGTTTTTTCCCTGTAATGCTGTAGTTGAATTAGGACTAGGCGGGGTCGCTGGTCCGACCCATGCCAGCGCACGGCAACCCGGTGGGCCCATTCAGCCCATACCCGGCCCAGCTCTGACTCCAGTTACAGCAGCTGTGGGTGCCATTGCGCCAGGAAGTCAAATCGCGAGCCTTCCTCCTCCCATTCGGGAAGGCCAAGCAACCGAATATGTTTCCGACGACCTGGATTTCCGATGTCATCAATATGTTCCTCTAAGTTGGGGACTCAATTTTCCAAAGCCCAGACCTGACCCATGGATGACTCAGCAGTGGTCTTGGAGGCCGTGGCCTGTTATTCTGCTCTCCCCGACACGCTGCCCGAGTTTCTCGATCTGCAGCATGACCGAGACTGACTACTACCTGGACTGGATCTCTTCAATGGAGTAATCAATCTTCTCTCGGAGTTTAAGAAGCTCCGAGATCAGGCTTGCCCCTGCAGGTGAGTCCCCCGGGTTGGTCGCAGACATCTGTCTTGCTGCAGGGTGGGGGGAGGGGTCCCGCTCCGTTGTGAACTGTGAGAACCTTTGCCTTCGGTCATTTTAAAAAGCATCAACTTCTAATGTTTGATGTAGAATGGCCAAGGCTGCTGGGAAAAAACTGGTTTAAACAATTTAACAGGTGAGGTGAGGGTGGGTACCCCACTTTGTCCGAGTCTTGGGCAGAGCTCTGCAGACTCATACCTACTGGGTCACATCCCTTTTACATCTCCCTGACACTCTGTTTAAAAATAAAGGAATAAGGCAAAATACAGAAAATTAGAAACTGATCAGCCTCACCTCGGTCGTGGGTAAGTTCCTGGAATCCGTTGTGAAGGATGAGATTTCTGAATAATTGCCAGTGCAGATTAAGTAGGGCCAAGTCAGGATGGTTTTGTCAAAAGAGATGATGCTAATGAATCTGTTAGAATTCTTTGAGGATGTAACAAACAGGTTAGACCAAAGACAGCTAATGAATACTATCTATTTGGACTACAAGAAGGACGTTGACAATGTGCTTCACAGGAGGCTGCTGAGTGTCAGGAGGCCCATGGTGTCAGAGACAAGGTACTAGAGTGTACAGAAGCTCAGCTGTCTGGCAGAAAGTAGAGAGTGGGAATATAAGGTTCCTTCTATGGATAGCAGACGATGGCAACTGGTGTTCCACAAGGAAACCACAACTTTTTACTTTGAACATTAAGGATCTAGATGAAGGAACTGAGGACATTCCGGCGAGGCTTTTATATTTTGCAAAGGTAGGTAGAGGGACAGGTATCATTGAGGAAGTAGAAGGATTTAGATAGGGTAGAAGAATAGGCAACGAAGTGGCAGATGGAATTCACCCTGAGAAAGTGCGCGGTGATGCACTTTAGAGGATAGAAGAGAGGCATGGACTATTTTATAACTGGGGAGAAAATTCAGAAATCTGATGTGCAAATAGATTTTCAAGTTCCAGTCCGGGATTGTCTCAAGGTAAATGTGCAAGTTGAGTCAGTATTTAGGACGGTGTTATATCTGCCACACAGTGTGCTGGAAAGCTTACATTCAGAAAAAAGAACTGAGTCAACTCCTATAAACAATAATATTTATTTATTGAACATATTTAATATTAGAACAAATAAAAAGCATTATAATGTAATGAAAATCACTACAAACTATCTTATGATTTAACTTGACTTTGGATGATCACATCCCACCCCACGAGAAGTTGACCGGATTCCACGTAGTGATGTCTTTTTGTTCTTCAGATGGTCTTGGAGTTGTCTTCTCGTCAAGTGGTTATTCTTGAGTTACCACTCTCTGAGGGGTTGTACAGTGATTCTTATCCTTCCAAGTCTTCACGCCTTTTTGGGAGGGTGTGGAGGATCTGCCAATGGAATGATCAGGTTCATTTACACTGATCAATCAGTCCCAACCTGTCACATTAATGGTCCAGGGACGGCATTCCATTATCCCATTCAGGTCCAACTTCATGTAGGTATTTCAGATTCTGTAGCTGTCAAGTTTGTTGGCATTTGTAGGGAGATGCAGCCTGTCTGGATACTGTAATATGGGGATTAAAACAGAGACTTTAGTCAAGGCTGAATTCTACTTCCCAGCATGCTTTAATCATTGTTCATTTTTGTAACTCCATGGTAAATTTATTATTGTCCATCGTAAGATTATTATTTCAGGTGGTCTATCTGGTCAGAAAGGCAAATACATTTGTAGCATTTATTTTCAGTGGGCTTGAATATTAAAGCAGCATGGAGTATTGTCTACCGTTTTGGGCCCTATAACTCAGGAAAGATGTACCGCCCCGGACAGTATTCAGAGGAGCTTCATAAGAATGGTCTTAGGAATGAAATGCGAAACATATGAGGTCTCTGTGTCTATACTCGCTGGAGTTGAGAAGGATGAAAGTGGATCTAATTGAAGCATACAGAATATTGGGTGTCTGGTCAGAGTAGATATTGGGAAGATGCTTCCACTGTTAGGAGAGAAGGGACTCAAGGACATAGCCTGAGAGTCAAGAGAAGATTTTTTAGAATGGAGATAAGGAGAAATGCCTTCAGCTTGAGATTGCTGTGGCAGCATTTGAACCCAGGTCACTCGAACATTATCTGGGTTTAGCACATACTAATTCAGTGGTAACACTACGAGGCCATTGACTTGCCCAATCCTCCACAGTGTGACTAACGTGCGCAGTATGACATGCCCTGTGATTTGCCTTCATGTTAAATTTGACTTCCTTATCAAGATATGGATGACTTTTCCCCATTATGCAATTCATCTTTGGTCTTTAGTATCTCCCTAGGTATTTGCCAAATTTCTTCATCTGTCTTGCCTTTGACTGTTCTGTTCTCCTCCAGTCCACCCAGGCCAAATCCTTCCTTAGGCCAATATATTTCTTATTGCCTAACACTAACACTCTCATGTATGACTCAGTTTTCACTCTTTCAATCTGAATGTGAAACTCCAGCAAGTTGTGATTACTCTTTCCAAGGCAAAGCTCATCCAACAATCCTTCCATGTAACATAATATCAAATCTAAATTAGCCCATTCTCTGGTTGGTTCCATGACGTCCTGCTCTCAGTAATAATCTCTCAGACACTCGATCAATCTTTATTCAAGGCTATCACTGTTCAGTTGATTAATTGAGCCAATTTGCATGTTCAAACCACCCATAGTTACTGTTGTGCCTTTGGTAAAAGCCCTCACTCTTTTCAACCTCAGAAGTACTTTGGGGCAGAGGCTGAAAATTACCCTTCCCAAGAGGTTTCTTCTCTTGCTTTTTATTTGCACTGAGACGGATTTCAAACATGTTTTGACACAAAACACTTCGAAAAGGTCTGAGTTCCCACTTGCACAAACAAATGTTTATTTTCTTTACACTAACCACATTTCACAGTAAATATTGAGGAATTAACAGAGCTAAAAGTGGTCATGAGATATCTTTAGCAAACAGGGTTGAGGAAAATCCCAAAGCCTTTGTTTTCATATATAAGGAGCCAAAGTGTAACTAGAGAAATGTTTGGCCAGCACAAGGAAAAAGGAAGAAAGTTATGCGTTGTGTCAGAGAAAATGCGTGAGATTCTTAACGAGTACTTTGCATCTGTATTCACCAAGGAGAGGGACATGACGGATGTTGAGGTTAGGGATAGATCTTTGAGTATTCTGGGTCAAGTCGATATAAAGAGGGAGAAGGTTTTGGATATTCTAAAAGGTATTAATGTTGACAAGCCCCCAGATTTGGATGGGATCTACCACACATTACTAAGGGAATTGAGAGAAGAAATAAGTGGGGCTTTAACTTATATCTTTGCAGGATCCTTGAACATCGGTGAGGTCCTGGAGGACTGGAGAATTGCTAATGACGCCCCTTTGTTAAGAAGGGGAGCGGGGATAATCCAGGTAATTATAGACCGGCGAGCCTAGCATCAGTGGTAGGGAAACTGCTGGAGAAGGTACTGAGTGACTTGAGTAAGGTGTTTTATTCGGTTACCCATAGTAGGCTGATGGAGTAGGTGAAGTCGCATGGGCCTCAGTTCGTTCTATCTAGATGGAAAGAGAACTGGCTGGGCAACATGAGGCAGAGAGTAGTAATAGAAGGGGATTTCTCAAAAGGGCATAAGCGTCGATTCTCCTGCTCCTTTGATGCTGCCTGACCTGCTGCCCTTTTCCAGCAACACAGTTTTAAGCTCTGATCCCTAGCATCTGCAGTCCTCACTTTCTCCTAGTTTGCAGATGATACCAAGATTGTTGGAGTAGCAGATAATGAAGAGGACTGCCAGAGAATGCAGCAAAATATAGATAGATTGGAGAAATTGGCACAGATATGGCAGATGGAGTTCAATCTGTGCAAATGCGAGGTGATGCATTTTGGAGGATCCAATTCTAGAGCGAACTGTGCATTAAATGGAAAAGTCCTGGGGACAATTGACATACAGTGTGATCTGGGTGTTCTGTTCCTTGTTTCCTGAATCTGGCAATGCAGGTAAGTAAAGTGGTCAATAAGGCATTTGGCATGCTTTCCTTGATTGGATCAGTTGTTGAATACAAACACTGGCAGGTCATCTTACGGTTGCTTAGGACTTTGGTTTGGCCACATTTGTAATCCTGCATATAGTTCATTTCCAATAGGATGTGGATGATAGATTAGAGTGCAGAGTCGTTTCATCAGGGTGTTGCCTGGGATGGAGGGTGCTGGTTATGGAAAGAGGTTGGGTAGATTAGGATTATTTTAATTATAAGGACAAAGGCTGATGGGTGAACCTGATTGAAGTCTACAAAATCAAGAGAGAGATAGACAGAGTAGATACCAAGAAGGTTTACCACAAATTGTGAACTTATGACCCCTCTTAATTGAGTTCCAAAGTGAGAGGGAAAGATTTAGGGCCTGAGGGATATATGTGGGAAGCTCGGAGGTGGTAGGGGCAGGAACGATAGTGTCATCTAAGATGTATCTGCCAGATACATGAATGGGCGGTGAGCAGAGGAATACAGGCCCTTAGAAAATAGGTGGCAGGTTTAGAAAATAGGAGGATCTGGATCAGCGCAGGCTTGGTGGGCCGAAGGTACTCTTCCTGTGTTGGAATGCTCTTTGTTCTTTATCATTCATTCTAAAAATAGCAATGTTTCAACTTATTGTATGCTACAATTTAATCATATTTATTTATTTGGCAGTGCATGTCAAATTATTGTCATTGCTAAATTTCAGACACAGAGTCATACAGATGTACAGCATGGAAACAGACCCTTCTGTCCAACTCGTCCATGCTGACCATATATCCCAACCCAATCTAGTCCCATCTGCCAGCACTCAGCCCATATCCCTCGAAACACTTTCTATTCATATACCTATCCAGATGACATCTCAATGTTGCAATTGTACCAGCCTTCATCACTTCCTCTGGCAGTTCATTCCATACACGTACTACCCTCTGTGTGAAAATGTTGCACCTTACATCACTTTTACATTTTTCCATCCCAATCTAAACCTATACCATCTAGTTCTGGACTCCCCCACACGAGGGAAAATAGCTTGCCTATTTCCCCATTCATGCCCGTCATGGTTTTTTAGACCTCTATAAGGTCACCCCTCAGCCTCCAATGTTCCAGGGAAAACAGCCCCAGCCTATTCAACCTCCACCTAGAGCTCAAACTCTCCAACCTTGGCAACATTCTTGTAAATCTTTTCAGAACCGTTTCAAGTTTCACAACATCCAACCAATAGGATGGAGACCAGAATTGCACATAATATTCCAAAAGTGGGCTAACTAACCTCCTGTACAGCCGCAACACGACCTTCCAACCACTGTACTCAAAGCTCTGACCAATTAAGAAAAACATACCAAATGTTTTCTTCACTGTCTTATCTATCTGTGACTCTACTTTCAAGGAACAATGAACCTGCACTCCAAATTCTCGTTGTTCAGCAATACTCCCCTGGACCTCACCATAAAGAGTATAACTCCTGTTAAGACTTGCTTTCCCAAAATGCAGCATCTCGCATTTACCTAAATTAAACTCCATCTATCACTCCTCAGCCCATTGGCCCATCTGATCAAAATCCCATCTTAATGTGAGGTAAAATTCTTCGCTGTCCACTGCACCTCCAATTTGGGTGTCATCAGCAAATTTACTAACTATACATTTATACTCACATGCAAATCGTTTATATGAATGACTAAAAGTAGTGGACCCAGCACCGATCCTTGTGACACTCCACTGGTCACATGCCAACAATCTGAAAAACAACTCTGCACCACTACCGTCTGCGTTCTCCCTAAAGTCAGCTCTGTATCAAAATGGCTACTAATCCCTTTATTCCAATAGATCTACCCTTGCAAACCTCGAATGCCTTACTGAAGTCCTTATTGATCACGTCCACTGCTCTGCCCTCATCAATCCTTTTTGTTACTTCTGTAAAAAACTCAATCAGGTTTGTGAGACATGATTTCCCACGCACAAAGCGATATTGACTCTCCCTAATCAGTCCTTGCCTTCCCAAGTAAATGTACAACCTGTCCCTCAGGATACCCTCCAACAACTTGCCCTCCACTGACGTCAGGCTCAATGGTCTATAATTCCCTGGCTTGTCCTTACCACCTTTCTTAAACAGTGACACCACGTTCGCCAACCTCCAGTCTTCTGGCACCACACCTGTGACTATCAATGGTACAAGTATCTCAGTAAGAGGCCTAGCAATTACTTCCCTAGCTTTGCACAGAGTTGTAGGGTAAACTTGATCAATCAGATCCTGGGGATTTATCCACTTTTATGCGTTTCAAGACATCAGCACTTCCTCCTCTGTAATAAGGACATTTTTCAAGATGTTACCATCTATTTCTTTGTATATCTATATCTCCCATGTCTTTCTCCTGAGTAAACACTGAAACAAAGTGCTCCTTTAGTGTCTACCCCACCTCCTGCGGCTCCACACAAAGGCACCTTGCTGATCTTTGAAGGCTCTATTCTCTCCCTATTTACCCTTTTGTCCTCAATGTATTTATAAACTCCTTTTGAATTCTTCTTAACTCAATTTGCCAAAGATATCTCCTGTTGCCTTTTTGCCTTCCTGATTTCCCTCTTTAATATGCTCCGACTGCCTTTATACTCTTCTAAGGATTCACTCGATCAATCCTGCCTTACCTGACATATGCTTCCTTCTTTTTCTTAACTCGACCCTCAATTTCTTTAGTCATTCAGCACTCTCTATACCTACCAGCCTTTCCTTTCACCCTAATAAGAATATCCTGTCTCTGGACTCTCGTTATTTCATTTCTGTACGCTTTCCATTTTCCAGCCATACCTTTCCCCGCGAACATCTGCCCCCATCAGCTTTTAAATGTTCTTGCCCCCAATAACATCGAAATTGTCCTTTCTCCAAGTTAGAACTTCAACTTTAAGTACTCGTCTGTCCTTATCCATTGTTATTTTAAAACTAATAGAATTGTTGGCAAATAGCTGGAGGTCACACATTTCAGTGAGAAATTAATTCGATTGATTATATTTAAGTGTGTAAGAATGATAAGTCGATTTGATTGTTCAATCATTTGCTCACTCTGAATATGCAATCAGTCAGAGGTCAACCACTTTGCAAATAATCGAGCGACAATGTATGCATTTGAATACTGAGATTCAATGTGTAATTGAGATCACCAAAATAGTCAGACAACATGTTATTTTTCGATACAAAACAAAATGTGCATTATTTACTTTTGCATCATAAAAGATTGTTCGGTGTTTATAATTTAATTCCATCAATGTAGAATCAACTTAATTGATTTCAGAGATGGTGCAGTTATGGTGCTGTTGAATAATTGTAGCTCATATCTTATTATTGCCCTTTTCACAAACATGGCAAACTCCTGATCATTGATCAGGTCAGTAAACCCATCACTTTACATCATGACCGACATTAAAAGTGGATTCCAAAAGGCCTGAATTCTGGTACAGTGCTCCTGGACCTCACAGCTGCCTGTGGCACTGAGTGAGACACTGGCCTGCTCCTGAATCTGTCCAGAGAGTTTCCAACCTGAGTCAGGGCAGTCATTCAAATATTCCCTCACAGAGAATCATTTGGAATCCACCTTCAGCTGCAGGAAACAAGCCAACAGGCTATCACTGCTCTCAGTGTAGGTACAAACGCTGTCTAAATTAGATACCAGCGACTGACCAGGAACCAGGTCTTACAAATTTATCCTCAGTCAGAGCCTGGCCCATGGAGCAGATGTATGGACATGGAGTCTTAGGATCACATCGCACAAGTTACATATGGTGATGACATCTGGCATGTCCCCCAGACTCCATACATTTGTCCCGTGGACCAGACATTGGGTGAAAATGTTCACAATTGGCAGTCTATTGCAGCATTTTGTGTCTCACAGTGAACCTTCTGAAACTGTATCCAATAAGTGCACCTTCATATTCAACAGTATCAAAATAAAAGTGTACATGTTTGTGGTTGGTCAGGTACTAATTCATAGGTCATCCAACAGAAGGTATCTGAAGAAACCAGGAGCAAACAGCAAGCCAAGAATCGTTTTAATAACTGAACCTGGTAGATTTTGTCTGGTCTAGGTAACCACGCATATTGTACTGACAGTTAGGTGAATGTAACAATGCACATCAAAACTCGAAGTCTTGGCCTAACGTCCCACCCCAGCTCCCTGACCTCACCGCACTCCCTTGCACACTTCACACCCTCAAACAATTAACAATTAATGAGAATCCACAAACTGAGTGAAACTTGGAACGCAGAACAGTACAGACAGTAAGAGCCCTTCAGCCCTCAATGTTTTGCTGGTCTTTTATCCTAGTCTTGTAGATCAGACTAACCTACATGACCTTATGTTTGTACTTCAATCAGTCTGTACTTCTTATCAACTTTTCTACATGCTGTCCAACCAACTGATTAACTGTTTCCATTTCAATGCTATTTAGAGTGCTGCTTGCATGAGTAATGTCCTCTGAATCACATAATGAAAAAAAGAATACACCAATGCCTTCCTGATGAAGGGCTTATGCCCGAAACATCAACTCTCCTGCTCCTCGGATGCTGCCTGACCTGCTGTGCTTTTCCAGCGTCACACTTTTTGACTCTGATCTCCATCAACTGCAGTCCTCAGTTTCTCCATTACTGAGGGATGTCCCCTCTGCACACTGAGCAGGGAATTAACCATCAGGACTCATTGTATGTGGAGCTGACTGCTCAGTTCTGGAAAGTTGCACTTGATGAATATCTTTTTTTAAAAAAAAAGATATTACAGTTCAACAAATGTTAATTCAGTGCCAGAGTTATAATTTTGTTTCATGGTTTGAGCCACCTGATCAGAAATAGTGAATGACTGAAGAACTCCGAGGTACAGAGAATTCCAGGTGTTATATTCCAGCTTACGTTAATGCTGGGAATATTATCAGACAGACTGATGTGGTAAGGGAATGAATTGATGTGTGGAGGTGTGACATTTTTGCCATCACAGAGACGTGTTTGAGGGAGGTCAGGGCCAACAACTCAATATTCTGTTATACGGTAAAATATGGGCAGGACATGAGAGGGGGTTGAATAGAAGGTGGTGTTGGATTATTAATTAAGGAGTTAGTTACTGCAGTAAGGAGGGACAATATCTTGGAAGTGTCTTCAAATCAGGGTTTATGGGCCGAGGTTAGGATCAAAACGATGACAGAACACACTGCTTATTTTACAGAGCACCATAAAGTTGAAAATACAGGAGAAGATATATAACCAATTCACTTAGGTGTGTAGGAAAGCAAGGCCGGAGATGTTACAGAGATAGGAAAGCAAGGTTGGAGATCTTACAGAGAGAGAAAAGCAAGGCTAGAGATGTTACAGAGATAGGAAGGCAAGGCCGGAGATGTTAATGAGAGAGAGGGAAGCAAGGCTGGAGATGTTACAGAGGTAGGAAAGCAAGGCTGGAGATGTTACAGAGGTAGGAAAGCAAGGCTGGAGATGTTACAGAGAGAGAAAAGCAAGGTTGGAGATCTTACAGAGAGAGAAAAGCAAGGTTGGAGATCTTACAGAGAGAGAAAAGCAAGGCTAGAGATGTTACAGAGATAGGAAGGCAAGGCCGGAGATGTTAATGAGAGAGAGGGAAGCAAGGCTGGAGATGTTACAGAGGTAGGAAAGCAAGGCTGGAGATGTTACAGAGAGAGAAAAGCAAGGTTGGAGATCTTACAGAGAGAGAAAAGCAAGGTTGGAGATCTTACAGAGAGAGAAAAGCAAGGTTGGAGATCTTACAGAGAGAGAAAAGCAAGGCTAGAGATGTTACAGAGATAGGAAAGCAAGGCTGGAGATGTTACATGTGTAGGAAAGCAAGGCTAGAGATGTTACAGAGAGAGGAAAGCAAGGCTGGAGATGTTACAGCGCTAGAAAAGCAAGTCTGGAGATGTTACAGTGATAGTAAAACAAGCTGCAGATGTTTCAGAGATAGGAAAACATGGATGGAGATGGCAGAGAGATTGAGTGGCCTGTGCATGCTAGAACAGGTTAGTGAGGTATTCTTAAATTCAGTCACAGGATATAGGGAGAGGTATAGCACCTGGAAGTTATAGAAATAGGGAGAGATGTAGGGGCTGGCAGAATTTACAGCGACAGATGGGTCTGGAGTTTGAGATAAAGATTGTGGAGATATATGGAGGGTTAATGAGATATAGATGGATGCAGCGGCTGGAGGAGATGACAGGGAAAGATACAGACATACACGTGGGGAGTTTAAAAATGGAAATGAGCGATGTCTTAATAGAGAAAATATTATAGAAATCTTTGGAATAGACAACGCACTGGGAGGAACTGAAGGATTGTCCAAATACGAGAGAAATAGAGTCAGTGTAATACAGCACAGGACAGGCCCTTCGGTTGCCAGCGACACAAATAAAAAAGCCCTGTAGACCCTGGAAACCCCTCCTTTCTAACGTCTGGGGGCAAACGCTAGATTTGGGAGAGGTGTCCTATTGACTGCTCAAACAACAATGTGACATAACGACACCTCATTGTGTCAGATCAAACACTGACACGGAAACCTCCTGCTGACTCCCCTCCCTCAGCTGATGGATCCGTGTCACTCCACATTGAACAACACGGGGAGGACGCACGGAGAGGGTGACAGAGCTGGAGAATGTATACTGTGTGGGCCATTTCAAACCCCACCAAGAGGGGATCAGCAGCAGCATTGCCGATCGAGATGGTCGTGCCCAAAAGGAAATAGCTTCCAGAGTGAATCTGCACCGGGGCAGGGGAGAAACACGCTTGACCTCATCTTCACCAACCTACTGCTTTACCAGTGCCACACATTGACGTATGAAAATTAATTGGCCATAAGAATATGTCAGGGGCTAGGAATCCTGCAGAAACAACTCACTTCATGATCTCTGAAAGCCTGTCCCCCATCGATAAGACACATGTTGAATATGTGTGTGATGAAATACCCACTATTTCCTTGGGTGAGTTCAGCTTCACCCCTCATCCACTGACAGTCAGTAGTAGCAATTCCTGCCATCTACACAGTGCTCTGCAGAAATTTACCAAGGTTCCTTACAACGTACTTGTGAACCCCCGACCATCAAGAAGGACAAGGGAAGCAGATACATGGGACCCCCACCATGTTAGCGTTCTGTTCCAAGTCATCCGCCATCCTGATTGGTAAGTACACTGCTGTTCCTTCAGTGTCACTGTTTCAAGGTCCCTCCCGAATGGTAATGGAAGTCTAACTCCAACACGTGGACTCCAGTGGTTCAGTGCGGCAGCTCACCACCACCTTCTCAAGGGCAAGAAGAGACAGACAATAAATACTGGCCCAATCATATTCTATGAATAAATTAAAACGAAAAATTTTGTCCAAACATGCGCAATGCTGGACACTATGCTTTGCGTTTTGTGAGCTCAGGCTGGTTGGGTTCAGTCCGTAACTTGCTTGTTGTGAACAGTTGAAGGGTTAATCTGTCAGACTCTCAGAGGCATGGCCTACATACCGAGCATCACACAGACATTGATATTCACACCCATCACTGAGCTCTGAGATAGACATAAGCAATACAAAATGTTTTCATATCTGACTAACGTGTTTAAACACACAGTGAAATTGTTACCACAAAAAATGATTATGATTGAATATTACCAGGGAGAAAGTAAGGACTGCAGATGCTGAAGATCAGAGTAAAAAAAATGTGGTTGTGAAAAAGCACAGCCGTTCAGGCAGCATCTGAGGAGCAGGAGAGTCGACTATTAGTTCACAACATTAATACAAAGGAAAATAATTGCATATTTTCAAAGTTAATGCACTTAATAATAATGTGGTCTTGGGTGTGGGAATGATATTCATCATTTCAATGTGAGTTGGGCACTGTTTTCATCATATTGTTGTTATAAAAGTGAACAGAATAAATGGGTGGATTTTATGCATATTCGACAATCTAAAAGCTGGTATTATGAAATGATGTCGGAACTTTAGTAAAGAGACTTTGCTGTTAATGGTTAGAACAATGCTGTAAACATTTACACAGAGATTTCCAGCTCAAATCACACACAAGAACGTTAGGCTGGGATGATGCTGGCCATCAATGGAGCTGCACAATTCTGTTTAGATAGCGACATTGTGGGGCTAACATACATTGGATATGGTTTATGAGAGATTCAATGTAAGCTGCCATGTGCTGCGGGATTCCATCACCTTTGTAACACCGTCATTCAGGACCAGGGCCAAGATGCAGAATTACAGAGTTTAGGGACACACCAGAGAAATATACTTGCAAGACATGTCTGTTTACAGGTCATTGTTATAAATATTGAACTGTGGATGGACCAGCGCCATGTGCGAGTCCATTGACCAGTCTGCCCCACTCACATCTCCCCATTGTTCAGGTATGTCTCTAACCAGTCTATTGTGAGGGATTGTGTGAGTTACTGCCCAGTTCCAGTTTGGAAGCTCTCTGGACAGATTTTGGAGATGGCCAGTGTTTTGGAGGTCATGGTGAGGGCCAGTAACACTGTGTCTGAATTCAGGCTTTTCCTCAAAATCATTTTCAACAGCTGTGATGCCTGCAAGATGGTGTGTTCACTGATCTGAACATGAATCGGCAGTTTATGACAGTCACTGAATTGTGTAATAGTAAGGTGTGCGCTCTGGTATTTCAATTATTGTTCAATTCAATTGTTTCAACTGAAAATTATTGATGTTTGGTTTATTTTAAAATATGTAAGAAATAAAGTGATATTAACTCTTCACTATACAAAACGTAAAATTGACCTGCTGCATATTTCCCTCAGACTAATCAAGCAACAATCAATATTGTCTGGAAAGCAAGATTATGTGAACAGGACTATGTCCCAGGCAACATCGCCATCCTCTCTGGTAGGTTCTGTCCCACTGAAAGGAAGCAGCCAAGCAGAAGAAGGCAGGCCCTTGGCATATAGGGCAGCATAGTGGCTCAGTGGTTAGCACCGCTGCCTTACAGCACCAGGGATCCAGATTCGATTCCAGCCTTGGGCAACTACCTGCGTGGAGTTTACACATTCTCCCCGTGTCTGCGTGGGTTTCCTCATACAGTCCAAATATGTGCAGCTGAGGTGAATTGGCCATGGTGGTGGCTTGGTCTATGGAGAGCTAGTGCGGACTGGTTGGGCCGAAGGGTCTGTTCCCACACTGTCGGCAATCTATTCTAATCGTAGTGCTCAGCATTGATGCTGGATCCTGTGGCTGCTCTGCAGAAGGTTTTGCGGGAATCAATAAAAGGGAAACCTACAATTGACCACATTGTCAACTTTCTTTCTGCTGCAGATACACCTCTTCATTTCATATCTTTAAGAATGGTCACGACGGAATCGTGAAAGGATGCAAGGGCTATCTTTAAATTTTGCAGACCCCTCCACACAATGATATGAACTGAACGGTAAAGAGTTAAAACAGGTTAAGCAACAAATGACGATGCATCCATAAGGTACAATGGCCCTTTTTCGGCTGCAGCAGCATCGTATTAGGTACAACTCATACAGTCTGAAACTTTCTGGACCGACATACCTCCCACTGTACAATAACCACCACGGCCCGACATACCTCCCACTGGACAGTAACCATCACGGACTGACACACCTCCCACTGTACAGTAACCCCCACGGCCAGACACACACCTCCCACTGTACAGTAACCATCACACCCCGACATACCTCCCACTGTACAGTAACCATCATCGCCCAAAATACCCCCCACTGTACAGTAACCATCACACCCCGACATACCCCCCACTGTACAGTAACCATCATCGCCCGACATACCTCCCACTGTACAGTAACCATCACACCCCGACATACCTCCCACTGTACAGTAACCATCATCGCCCGACATACCTCCCACTGTACAGTAACCAGCACACCCCGACATACCTCCCACTGTACAGTAACCATCACACCCCGACATACCTCCCACTGTACAGTAACCATCACGGCCCGACATACCTCCCACTGTACAGTAACCATCACATCCCGACATACCTCACACTGTACAGTAACCATCACACACCGACATACCTCCCACTGTACAGTAACCATCACACCCCGACATACCTCCCACTGTACAGTAACCATCACAGACCGACATACCTCCCACTGTACAGTAACCATCACACCCCGACATACCCCCCACTGTACAGTAACCATCACACCCCGACATACCCCCCACTGTACAGTAACCATCACACCCCGACATACCCCCCACTGTACAGTAACCATTACACCCCGACATACCTCCCACTGTACAGTAACCATCACACCCTGACATACCTCCCACTGTACAGTAACCATCACACCCCGACATATCCCCCACTGTACAGTAACCATCACACCCCGACATACCTCCCACTGTACAGTAACCATCACATCCCGACATACCTCCCACTGTACAGTAACCATCACTACCGGACATACCTCCCACTGTACAGTAACCATCACTACCGGACATACCTCCCACTGTTCAGTAACCATCACTACCGGACATACATCCCACTGTACAGTAACCATCACACCCCGACACACCTCCCACTGTACAGTAACCATCATCGCCCGACATACCTCCCACTGTACAGTAACCATCATCGCCCGACATACCTCCCACTGTACAGTAACCATCACACCCCGACATACCTCCCACTGTACAGTAACCATCACGGCCCGACACACCTCCCACTGTACAGTAACCATCACACCCCGACATACCTCTCACTGTACAGTAACCATCACACCCCGACATACCTCCCACTGTACAGTAACCATCATCGCCCGACATACCTTCCACTGTACAGTAACCATCATCGCCCGACATACCTCCCACTGTACAGTAACCATCACACCCCGACATACCTCCCACTGTACAGTAACCATCACGGCCCGACACACCTCCCACTGTACAGTAACCATCACACCCCGACATACCTCCCACTGTACAGTTACCATCACGGACCGACATACCTCCCACTATACAGTAACCATCACACCCCGACATACCTCCCACTGTACAGTAACCATCACACCCCCACATACCTCCCGCTGTACAGTAACCATCACACCCCCACATACCTCCCACTGTACAGTAACCATCACACCCCGACATACCTCCCACTGTACAGTAACCATCACACCCCGACATACACCCCACTGGACAGTAACCATCACGGCCCGACATACCCCCCATTGTACAGTTACCATCACACCCTGACATACCTCCCACTGTACAGTAACCATCACACCCCGACATACCTCCCACTGTACAGTAACCATCACACCCCGACATACCCCCCACTGTACAGTAACCATCACACCCCGACATACCTCCCACTGTACAGTAACCATCACACCCCGACATACCCCCCACTGTACAGTAACCATCACACCCCGACATACCTCCCACTGTACAGTAACTATCACACTCCGACATACCTCCCACTGTACAGTAACCATCACACACCGACATACCTCCCACTGTACAGTAACCATCACACCCCGACATTCCTCCCACTGTACAGTAACCGTCACAGACCGACATACCTCCCACTGTACAGTAACCAACACAACCCGACATACCTCCCACTGTACAGTAACCATCACAGACCGACATACTTCCCACTGTACAGTAACTATCGCGGACCGACATACCTCCCATTCTACAGTAACCTTCAGGGTACGATATACATCCCACACTACAGTAACCATCACAGCCAAACATATCTTCCACTGTACAATAACCACCACGGCACGACATAACTCCCACTCTACAGTACCCATCACGGCCCGGCATAGCTCTCACTGTGGAGTTACTAACATTGCCCGATATACATCCCACTGTACAGTAACCGTAACAGAACGACATACCTCCCACTGTACACTAACCAACACGACCCGACATATCTCCCACTGTACAGTAACCGTTACGGCCCGACATACCTCCCACTGTACAGTAACCATCACGGCCGGACATACCCCCCACTGTACAGTAACCATCACGGCCGGACATACCCCCCACTGTACAGTAACCATCACGGCCTGACATACCTCCCACTGTACAGTAACCATCACGGCCAGACATACCTGCCACTGTACAGTAACCATCACGGCCGGACATACCTCCCACTGTACAGTAACCATCACACCCCGACATACCTCCCACTGTACAGTAACCATCACGGCCTGACATACCTCCCACTGTACAGTAACCATCACGGCCAGACATACCTGCCACTGTACAGTAACCATCACGGCCAGATATACCTCCCACTGTACAGTAACCATCACGGCCAGACATACCTGCCACTGTACAGTAACCATCACGGCCGGACATACCTCCCACTGTACAGTAACCATCACACCCCGACATACCTACCACTGTACAGTAACCATCACACCCCGACATACCTCCCACTGTACAGTAACCATCACACCCCGACATACCTCCCACTGTACAGTAACCATCACACCCCGACATACCTACCACTGTACAGTAACCATCACACCCCGACATACCTCCCAATGTACAGTAACCATCACACCCTGACATACCTCCCACTGTACACTAACCATCATGGCCTGACATAACTCCCACTGTACAGTAACCATCACACCCCGACATACCTCCCACTGTACAGTAACCATCACACCCCGACATACCTCCCACTGTACAGTAACCATCACACCCTGACATACCTCCCACTGTACACTAACCATCACGGCCTGACATAACTCCCACTGTACAGTAACCGGCTCGGCCCAACATACTTCCCACTCTACCAGCGCCATTAAGAGCCGCATGGTGGCTCAGTGTTTAGTACTGCTTGCTCACAGCGCCTGGGTTCGATTCCGGCCTTGGGAGATAACTGTGTGGAGTTTGCACATTCACCACGTGTCTGCAGGGGTTTCCTTCCGCAATCCAAATATATGCAGGATCCAAGTGAAATGGCCATGCTAAATTGTTAAGTGTCTTATTCAGAGGGAAACGGGTGTTGGTGGGTTACTCTTCGGAGGGTAGATGTGGACTGGTCAGGCCGAAGGGCCTGTTTCCACACTGTAAGGAATCTCATCTATTCACCACGGTACATGTCAGGATATGATGGAATAATCACTTGTTTGAATGAGTGCAGCTCCAACATTACTCTAGTATGGACTTACTAACAACAGGCAGCACAGTTGCGTGGGGAGGATCATGTCTCACAAACTTCATTGAATGTTTTGAGAAAGTGGCAAAATTGATTGATGAGGGCGCGGGGCTGGTTGCTGGCCGTCTGGACCTTGGCAAGACCTTTGATATGGTTCCTTATGGCATGCTCATACAGAAGGTGAGGTGAATTGAAGTGCAATCAGCGTGCAGTTATTAAGATGGATAGAGAACTGTTTGGCCATAGAAGAGAGGAGTGGTGGAACAGTGTTTTTGTGACTGGAGATCTGTCAATTGATTGGCGGAGTTGCAGATTGTGAGGATGATTGCCAGAGAATACAGCAGGATATCGGTCAGCTGCAGACTTGGACAGAGAAAACACAGATGTGACGTGATTCATTTTGGAAGGTCTAATGAAAGAGAGCAGTATACAGTGGATGGAAAATCTACTGGCCGCATCAACATCCGAAGGGATCTTGGTGTACAGCTCCATAGTTCCCTGAAAGTGACCACACGGGTGGACAGGGTGATCAAGAAGACTGACAGCAAACTTGCAGACAGGCATCAGAGCATGCAGTATGAAAATTAGCAGGTCATGTTGCAGCTGTAGAGAAACTTAGTTCTATGTACATTTAGAATATCGTGTACTGTACTGGCTGCCACACGATGTGGAAGTGTTGGAGAGGGTATGGAAAAGTTTTACCAGGATGTAATCTGGTTTAGAGGGTATTAGCCAGAAGGAGAAATTGAACACACATGGTTTGTTTGCACCTGGGCATCATTGGCTATGGGGTTACCTGGTAGATATTTACAAAATTGCCAGAGGCATAGATAGAAGGACAGTTAGAGGCTTTTTCCCAGAGTAGAAATATCAATGACTCAGGACCGTAGGTTTTAGGTAAAAGGGAGAAAGTTCAGGAGATGTGATAGGTAAGGATTTTTTTTGCTGTTCCAGACAGAATGTAAAGTGCCTGGAATGCACTGATGGAGGGGAAGAAGCCGATATATCAAGGTTTCAGAGGGATCTTTGCATAAGTATGAGTACGTAGGGAATAGAGTGACATATAGAATGTCGGAAAAAGAACTTTTGTTTTAACTTTAGAAGGGCATCATGTGTCAGTGCGGGCTTGCTGGGCTAAAGGATCTATTCCTGTACCGTACTGTTCTTTAAGACAATATTTGAGCGCGGGAGTGGCAAGATGCTCAATGAATGATTACTGATTACCAACAGCCATATTATTGTGGATCCCTCCCCTCATCAACTTGCTTCTTCATATCCATCCCCACTGTGGGCAAACTCAATACTGAGAATTTGATTTGACATGAATGTCAGAGCTGGTACCTGGTGACGCCATCTTAACCCTCACTCCTGTGGCCTTCTATCTTGGACACCAGGGGACACTGCACTGATAGAATCTGCATGTACTCCACAGCCACCAATGCTGGCATCTGACACATGCCAGCCTCACCATGCCATCCCAGCACACCTTCGACCCACTGACAGTACACTTCTGTACTTCAATGCTGCAGCTCAGGGTGCACTGACAACTCTCATTGCAATGCTGTTGCAAGGACACTGTGCTCAGGGTACACACCCAGCTCATGGACTGTCCTTCTGGGCTGCTCACTCCGTATTTTTACATACTCAATGCTGCTGCAAGGACACTGTGGTCAGGATCAAACACTCAGCTCATGGACTATCCCTCTGGGCTGCTTACTCCATGTTTGTACGCAATCAATGCTGCTGCAAGGAAACTGTGCTCAGGACACACACCCAGCTCATGAGCTGTCTCTCTGGGCTGCTGACTCCGTGTTTGTGCACACTCACTTTGAACTGACTTGAATGCTCACAGAATTATAGCCATGCCTTACTCTGCCTTTAGCAGAGTTTCCCCTCAGCTAGAGCTACCAGTCTCACCCGCCTGCTGTATTGTCTTGGTGTTTAGCACAGACACACACCCAGGAAGCTTGATATCATTGCCCACAGTCAGTCACGGTGCCCAGCACAGTGAGTCGGGGGAGTCTCAGATCTCAGTCCGGGAGCTTGAACACGGTCTCTCAGCCTGTCGTGGTTGTTCCCTTGGTTGGTCCTTCCCCTGTGAGGGGGTGAGGAACTGAATGTTAGGCTGCCCGACATCCCCCTTCGCTCTTTGTGGCCTAGTGTGGGATGGTTCCTACCGGAATGTGAGAATTACCAAGAAAGTTTAGGGAAATGGAAGTGGTTGGTACAGCTGTTACTGCTGGGACAGCTGGGGAAAGGTGTCGAGGTGTTCCGAGTGAGTGAGTGGGCAGCATAGACACCAGGCAGAGTTGGGCAGAGGGGCAGAGAAGAAATTACAGAGAGACTGAGAGAAGGTGCTGCATTCACTGAGGGTGGGAGAACATGAGCCTTGTTGCGAGGTGGGTGCAGTAACAGAGATAGAGTGAGGGAGAGGTCACAAAGTGCAGATGGTGCCACTTACCTGGTGGAGTGGAGAAGGTCACTGACCTACTTCCTATACTGCTGGGTATTCACCCAGAAAGCTGGCACCGCACTGACTCAGGGGTCAGCCTCGGACCATGCGGAAGGGTCTGGTGTCATAGCTTCCCCTGCCAGCCCAGGAGGAAGATAATGACCCCTTCATGCACCATGTCATACACCAGGACCAGGGGCTGGGGCACAAAGTGGGGCCCACCTTTTACCCCCTCTGCCATGTCCAGGCCAGGTTTGGATTCACAATCCAAGAGTAAAATGACTTTTTAAAGATGGCTCCTGGAAACAGGGAGGCCGGTGCATTCTGGGATATCCAGTCAGAGGGCAGCTGTTATGACAAAGGGGAAAATCATCGCGTTATTGTCAGATGAGAGGAAGACCACGCGGGCAGGGAGAGTAGTTAATGAGACAGATTGGGGATGGTAGCATGATAAAATGCAATTCACTTTGTGGAAAGTAACCCTCCATGAAACCAGATTAAAAGAGACTTGACCAAATCATCAAATGGGTTAGGCCTCAGACTGTGTGAATCAAAATGGGAATGCAGTGTGAAATATTGGAAGCAACAAACTTGGAACAGAGAATTATACAGGAGATTCAAATCCTCAAAAAGGGATAAGACGATGTTCCAAACTGTTAGAAGGAGCCGGGGAAAATCCCCTGCCTTATAGGTACCTACATTATTCAATCCTCACTGGATGCAGGGATGATGCCGGAGGACAGGAGAACGGCGAATACCGTAACTTTGTTTAATGTGAAGCAAGGGACTGACTGAACAGGTTGAGGCTGGAATTCTGAGACAGTGGGTAAACGGTCACTGAGGAAGTCCCAGGGACTCCAGGACATTCGGTCAGGATTTGTATACGGAAGATCGCGTGTAATTAATCTGACTGTCGGTTTGAGACAGTAATTGTAACTGCATGTGAATTACTTGGATTTGACAAGAGATCCCATGGCAGACTGTTTAAAAACAGACACTATAGGGTCCAAGTGAATGAAGCAAACATCACAGAGAAGTGCAAGGCAAGGCATTTGGGGACATCACCAATAGAGAGGAATACACAATAAATGAGAATATGGTCAGTGTGGGCAGATAAATGAAGGTCGTTGGAAACATCAATAATCTTATTAATGTCGCAAATGGCATCATTTCCTCTGTCAGCCAAAGTGCAGAATTTCAGAGCAGGAAATAAAGAACGAATCAGTCGCAGCTTGGGGACTGTGTGCAGTTCGGTCACCCCATCACATGGAAGGATGGAATTGGACTGGAGAGTGTACAGAGGAGATTCTTCACCCTGTGACAGTGGAAGTGTAGTTATGGGGAAAGATTGGAACGGAGGGTACTGAGAGGAGATTTGATTGGGGCGCACATATTGTCAGGAGCCTGGGTAGAAAGGGAGAGAATACCTTGTTCCTATTGGAGACCTCAGTTACCAGTGGCAAATATTTAATGTAATTGGTTGAAATATTAGAGAAGTGATGAGGAAAGTTATTTCACTCAGTTTATGGTTGGGATCTGGGAGTCACGCATGAAAGTGGAGTAAAGGCAGAAGCTCTCAAACCATTTTAAAAAGGTGCTGGGATCTACACCTGAAGTCCTACACTGTCCAGGGAGAGAGAACTAGGGCTTTAAAAAACAACGTTACATCATGTCCAATGCAGACAGTGGACAGAGTGATCTCCTCTATACTGTGATATTTTCTGAAGTTTTCAAATGTTACCAATATCTGATAGGATCATTACACAGGGATGAGGGGTGAGAGCAGGGAGGAGCAGTGTGTAACTTGATTAGCATCACAATAATACTGATCCCATCCTTTATACACAATGCTACATCACGGTGTTGGCCTGTTTATCCTTCCTGTATAAATGGGGAAAAACCTTTGATTATCCAGGTCTGTCGTGGTCACACTGTAGCCCCATCTCCATAATCCCAGCTCCATCTGACCTGGTTCACACTATTTAACGCTATCATTTCAATGGCCTTGTTCAAGATTTCCCAGCTTCATTCTTGCCCTATTGAAGGCTGCTGTCAGTCAACTAATGTTTCTCACTCTCAATTGTTGCATATCATTCTCTACCATCATTCTGAACTTTACAATAAAATGATTGCTGCGCCGCAAAACCATCCCCTACTGACACTGGACCCACTTGCCCCACCTCTTTCCCAAGGACCAGATCCAATAGTACACGCTCTCTTCGGCTGGATACATACTCCTGCAGTCAGCCCTCCTCCATGTAATCCAGGAACACGTGACCCTCGTGATCCTTCAACACCGGTATCTCTGTCTGTATCTGGAAACATTTGGTTTCTCAGAATAAATAATCTGTAGTATTGTCATCGCTCTCAAATGATCCTGCATATTTATTCTCCATCATTTCTTTGGTTGCTGGCGGACAGACTGTATCTGAAAGTGTAATTGTATACTTGTTGTGTAGCTCCAGCCAAACTCATTCTGTCCTTGGAAGGATCCTCTTTCTCTTGGACTCCTTAACTAATGCTAATCTAAACCAATAATTCTACCTTCATCCTTTCCCTTCTCTTCTATCAGTTTGGAATCCTTTATACTCAGTAATATTTAACACCCAGTCCTGCCATTCCTTGGACCAGCTCTAGGTGATCAGTCCATCAGATTTCCACACACCAATCTGCATCTGGAACACCCCACACTCCGAGTACTCATGTCCATGCAGAGTACCTCAAATTAAGGCTTTCTTTCTTACTCCAGCTTCCACTGATAAACGTGTTGTTTTAAATTAATACCAACTGCATCTCCCATTATTTTGAGAATCTTGTTAGCCTCCTCCACTATTCTTTTTTGTATCCTAAGCACACACCAAGTTATTTTCAATCCCTCCCAAACATCCCGTAAGAAAATCAGTCCCAGATCTGTCACGTTAGCCCATCCAGCTTGTACAATTGCTGCCTTCCCCAGAACCATTCCCAATGTCCCTGAAATCTGAAGCCCGTCCTGCTGCACCATCGTTTCAGTCACACTCTCATCTACCTAAAACTCCGAGTCTTGTTCTCACTTGGACACGGAACTGAGAGTATTCCAGGGATTGCTGCATTTTCAGACCGGCTTGCTAACTATCCACCGAGCTCCCAAAATTCTGACTCCCAGATTACATCACCCTTCCTACCCAAGTCATTCCAACCAACATGGACATGTCCTTTGACTGCTCACTGTCCCCTAGACGAATAACCTGCAGCCACCGTGACATTCCTAACCCCATTATCCTGGAATTACAGAGACGCTCACAGCTTCTTCACTTTCCTGTCTCCCCTGTGACGATTGCTCCTCCTTCCTTCTCCCTCTCCTCCTGTAGAATCAGGCTGCTTGTGGGGCCACAGACAAGGCTCTGACTCCCTCCCTTGAGCAGTCTATACCTTCATCAGCTCTCAAACTGGGAAACTGAATTGGAGGGAGACACCAGGATATTCTTGAATTCCCTGACTGTTTCTCTCCGATTGCTTAGTTCCCCAGGCCCTTCCTTCTTCCAGGCCGCCATGTCTGCAGAGTGATCTGCTCTGTGTGTGTGCTATCCACCTAACTCTCAGCATCACAGATCTCCCATAGAGTCTCTAGTCACTGTCTGAGCTCCATGACCCAGTGTCCATCTAGGACACGAGCAGGGGGCTATGACTTCCCAATGTAACAGAACACATTTTCCATTTGGCAAGCATGTCTTACCATGTCTTAAAATATAACAAGTCTGGAGTAACTATATTAATTACATAGAATGAAGTTAACGTTCGGGAAATAACAATATGGTTAAGTTCCGTATTTAACGGTGGCTTACTGAGTGTAATTTATTATATTGGCTCACAATTTCACTTGTCCGTCTTATTTCTGGATTAGTGGTGCTGGAAGAGCACGGCAGTTCAGGCAGCATCCAACGAGCAGCGAAATCAACGTTTCGGGCAAAAGCCCTTCATCAGGAATAAAGGCAGTGAGCCTGAAGCATGGAGAGATAAGCTAGAGGAGGGTGGGGGTGGGGAGAGAGTAGCATAGAGTACAATGGGTGAGTGGGGGAGGAGATGAAAGTGATAGGTCAAGGAGGAGAGGGTGGAGTGGATAGGTGGAAAAGAAGATAAGCAGGTCAGACAAGTCAAGGAGACAGTAACTGAGCTGAAAGTTTGAAACTAGGATGAGGTGGGGGAAGGGGAAATGAGGAAGCTGTTGAAGTCCACATTGATGCCCTGGGGTTGAAGTGTTCCGAGACGGAAGATGAGGCGGAAGATGAGGCATTAGCCATGCGGCTGACGCAGCTACCACCCCCACGCTGAGTGATGATGTCACTGCCGCTCACATCATGGCCAATCCCACAGCCACTTCCGGCCCTCACATCATCGCTGATGCCACATGCTCAGTGACTCCCGCTACCCCCACTGCCATGATCACCACCACTTCCGCCCCCACCAGCGCCACTCACCTGCATTCTGCTGACACGCCCCCCACAGACCCACTGTCACTATCCCCACACCCCAGAACCCCGAGGGCAACATCACCCCTGCTCATGCCTCCACCCCCATTCCCCCCACCATCACACCCACTCCAGGTACTGGCTCCGACCCCACTCCCAGCTCCACACCCACACCAGATCCCAGCTCCCGGCCCTGCCGAGTTTTCACCATCCCTCCAGACCTCCCACTCACTGAGGACGAACGATCAGTCCTCAGCAAAGGACTCACCTTCATCCCCCTCCGTCCACGCATCAATGAATTTAATACACGGCGTGACATCGAAAAATTCTTTCGTCGCCTCCGCCTCCGAGCTTACTTTCACAATCAAGACTCCCGCCCACCTTCCGAGGACCCCTTCGCCCACCTCCAACACACTGCATCCACCTGGACACCCCACGCTGGCCTATTACCTGCCCTCGACCTCTTCATTTCCAACTGCCGCCGGGACATTAACCGCCTCAACCTGTCGTCCCCCCTCCCCCACTCCAACCTCTCACCCTCACAACGCGCAGCCCTCCAATCCCTCTGCTCCAATCCCAACCTCACCATCAAGCCAGCGGATAAAGGGGGTGCAGTGTTAGTCTGGCGCACTGACCTCTACACCGCTGAAGCCAAACGCCAACTCGAGGACACCTCTTCCTACTGCTCCCTCGACCATGACCCCACCCCCATCACCAAACCATCATCTCCCAGACCATACAGAACCTCATCACCTCAGGAGATCTCCCACCCACAGCTTCCAACCTCATAGTCCGGGAACCCCGCACTGCCCGGTTCTACCTCCTTCCCAAGATCCACAAACCTGACCACCGTGGGCGACCCATTGTCTCAGCATGCTCCTGCCCCACTGAACTGATCTCTACCTACCTCGACACTGTCCTATCCCCGCTACCCACCCTCCCATTCTGGCACTTTCCCCTGCCACCGCAGGAACTGTAAAACCTGTGCCCACACCTCCTCCCTCACCTCTATCCAAGGTCCTAAAGGAGCCTTCCACATCCATCAAAGTTTCACCTGCACATCCACCAATATCATTTATTGTATCCGTTGCTCCCGATGTGGTCTCCTCTACATTGGGGAGACTGGGCGCCTCACAGCAGAGCGCTTTAGGGAACATCTCCGAGACACCCGCAACAATCAACCAAACCGCCCCGTGGCCCAACATTTCAACTCCCCCTCCCACTCTGCCGAGGACATGGAGGACCTGGGCCTCCTTCACCGCCGGTCTCTCACCACCAGACGCCGGGAGGAAGAACGCCTCATCTTCCGCCTCGGAACACTTCAACCCCAGGACATCAATGTGGGCTTCAACAGCTTCCTCATCTCCCCTTCCCCCACCTCATCCTAGTTTCAAACTTCCAGCTCAGTTCTGTCTCCTTGACTTGTCCGACCTGCCTATCTTCTTTTCCACCTATCCACTCCACCCTCTCCTCCTTGACCTATCACCTTCATCTCCTCCCCCACTCACCCATTGTACTCTATGCTACTCTCTCCCCACCCCCACTCTCCTCTAGCTTATCTCTCCATGCTTCAGGCTCACTGCCTTTATTCCTGATGAAGGGCTTTTGCCCGAAACGTTGATTTCGCGGCTCGTTGGATGCTGCCTGAACTGCTGTGCTCTTCCAGCACCACGAATCCAGTATTTGATTTTCAGCATCTGCAGTCATTGTTTTTACCTCGTCTTATTTCTGTGTTCAACTCTTATTTCAGAAGTCGAAAAAATAAATTTGCTAACATAAAACAATTAACTGACAGTCACTAATAACAGTGTATTTATCGGCCAGTGACTTTACAGCCTTTTCTGTGATGGCTCTTGCATTTCTTTCAAACTCAGTGCAGGCAGGTTCCAGCAGAAGAAAGTTATCTCTGTGACTCACAGGTGTGTGTAATCCTCCAGCTCCAACTCCACGCTGCTCCCTCACAGTGTCACTGTCTCTGTAACTCCCAGGTGCATGTAGTACTCCAGCTTCTACTCCACTCTGCTCTCTCATAGGGTCACCGTCTCTGTGACTCACAGGTACGTGTAATCCTCCAGCTCCACCTCCATTCCGCTCCCTCACATATTCACCGTCTCTGTGACTCCCAGGTACGTGTAAATGTCCAGCTCCAGCTCCATTCCGTTCCCTCACAGGGTCACCTTCTCTGTGACTCCCAGGCACGATAAGGCAATGATCTTCAGTGCTGATTTATATCCTCCTACTTTGCTGCTTCTGTAACTCCCAGGTATGTTAGCCTCATGCTCCAGCTCCAAGTTGCTCCTTCACATGGTCGCTTCCTCTGTGACTCGGTGCTGAATTCCAGCCTCCTGCTCTGCTGCTTCTCCAACTCCAAATCCCATCCGGCTTCGCTCCTCGCTGCTGATTTATATTCACCCGCTCTGAGCTGCTCTCTCTCAGGTTCTCTCCCTTTGTGACTTCCAGGTAATGGTAGGCCTCAAGCAGCAGCTGAGATTGATGACATCCCATTCTGCATTGCTCTCTTACACGATCACTGTTGTGCCTGGAAGACAGTGGAAAAGAGTAGGATTAGTCAGAGCAGAGGGTTTTACAGTGATTGAGTGAGCTATATGGGATTGAACAAGTTATCTGGGGAGCTAGGCAAACCTGCAGCAACTAAAGAACTTTCCTGGAAGATACAGTGAGATTTTCAGACACAGAAGAAGGCAAAGGAAATAGAGAGATGGTGGCTTATTCACGACGGAGCTTTGTAGAGTCTAAAGGGCTTTTTTTCTGAACTGGTTACGGTGATGTGTAGACTTCAATAAAAGTAAATTGACATCCAGCAAGTGTTGTCTGGTCCTGGAGACTTGGATGTGACAGACTTGGATGTGACAGAGTGAGAAGACTTGCAGTAACTGGGGGGGATATAAACCTTTGGGGCATTGGTGGTTTTCAAGGATCTTCAGGAAATGAGGAGGTGCAGAGAATGGGAGCATTCCAAATAGTGGGATTGTAGGGGCTGGAAGTCCTGAGATGGAAAAGGAGGAAGAAAAGTGCCAATTTAACACATACAACCATTGTAATTTTAGAGATTTAGGAAGGGAACCTGTGCAGTCATTGATTGCAGTTATATAGAGAGTAACAGAAGCTGAAGGGGTTACAATTTTAAAAAGGGAGAGATTTGGGTGATTAGAAATTTAAACAAGAATAAAGAAATTTTAGTGATCTCTAGCACAGATGGGAATGGAGGAGGTGAGATCGTGTGAGGAACTGTCAGATTTATATGGCAGGGAGGATGTCAGATATGAAAGGGAGAACTACATTCTCTCGATGCAGTTACAGACATGAGGAGTGTTGTAGCGCCTGCTGGAGGGAACACAGATAACAACAGCAGTGGCTGAGGAAGACAGCTCACCACCACCTTCTCAGGGACAACTCCAAATCAATAATAAATGCTGGCTCAGCCAATAGAGCTCATGTTCACCAATGAATGAAGGAGTAAAAGATTTACAAGTAGCACTGAGGTCACTCAGGAAGGCCCTTTCAACAGCACTTCACAAACCCGGAACCATTATACCCTGGAAAGACAGGAGTTCCAGGTGCACGGGAACACCAGCATTTCCAAGGTGCCCTCCAATGCACACTCAAACCTCCCCGCAATGTGTCTGTCCCTACACCCAAAGGACTGCAGTGGGTCAGGAAGGCAGCTCCCCACCACCTTCTCCAGGGAATTCTCCAGGGAAGGTAATGGTGAAACTCTGCTGTTTACAGCCAGATCGAAAAATAAATCCAGCAGTGGGTGTGAAATGAAATTTCCCTGTCAGAACAACATGCTGAGCATGGATAGAGGATTTGTCTGATTGGCACAAGGCAGAGAGTGTGAAGAGAGGGGTCTTTTTCACCATGGGAACTGGTGATGAGGGGAGCTCCGCAGGGGTCAGTGTTGGGACTATACTCCACGCGTTATACATTAAGAGTCTGGACAAAGGAAGTGAATGGGTACGAGAAATGGTTTCCCAAGAACAATCCCAGGGATGAAATTCGTGTCATATGAGGAGCGGGTTAAGTCTCTGGGTCTGCGCTTGATGAAGTTTCAGAGACAGCGGCAGAATCTCATTCAAACTTACAGAATACTGAGGAGTCTGGATGGTGTGGATGTGGGCAAGATGTTTCCATGAGCAGGAGAGACTAGGGGCCAATGGCACAGCTTCAGAGTGAAGGGACGACCCTTTAGAATAGAGATGTGGAGGAATTTATTTAACCAGAGGGTGATGGATCTGTGAACTCACTACCTCATGGGGTGTGGATGCTAAGTGATTCAGAGATAGCTAGGTTCTTGATGAGTAAGAAGATCAAGGGTTACAGGGAGAAAGTGAGAGAACGAGGTTGAGAAACAATTCAATCATAATCGAATAGTGGAATAGACCTGATGGACCGAATGGCCTAATTCTACTCATATAAATGATGGTCGTATGCACTGCGCTTTTTCCATAGGTTTCTAACTGTGCAGTTAGCATTTCAGGCATATCGTTTACCATACATTCCAACACTTTTCTGATTATTTATGTCACTTCTTGGTTTCAGATCAACTGCAGAGAGCTACACCACAGAGTAACTTGGAAATCCTTGTGTATAAATCTCAGAAAGGTGGCATACAGGGCAAGCAGGACAGAGAGAAGGCAAATTGAATGCTGGCATTGATTCCAAAGGGAATGGAGAATAAAAATAGGGGAGGCTTGTAACAACCATAGAGGACTCCTGTCAGCCCACCCTGAGAATACTGTGAACAGGTTTGGTCCCCTATGTGGAGGGAAAATGTCCTTGCATTGGAGGCAGCCCACAGAAGGTTCACCAGGCTGGTCTTCAAAATGGAGGGATATTAATGAGAAGAGGTTGAGAAGGTTGAACTTGCAGTCATAAAATTTTATAAAATGAGGCAAATTTATTGATACAACGAAGATTCGTGTGTTCTTACAGATTCGGTATTGAGACATTGTTTCCCTGAGCAAGGATCTGTAACTGGAGATAAAGGGGAATACAGAAACTAGAGAAGCTAACAGAGAAAAGCTGGGTTGTAGAGACTGCAGAATGTTACAGAGTTCGGGTGATTTGAGATCACTGTTGGTGGTAAGAGTTCAGATCGGTTGTCAGGCTGAAAGATGTCAAGGAGAGTTACAGGGTCATCAGTCCTGAAGGAGTTACAGATTTTAAGAGGAATATCGGAACTAGAGATGACTCAGATAGGGGTTGTCGTTGGAGCTTCAGGAGATACAGAGACTGGGAGGGTTGTCGCGACTAGAGATTACACAGATTTGTGTGGTAGTTGGAACTGCAGGAGTTTATAAAGACTGGGAAAATTGTTGGTGCTGGGAATTACATTAACATGGACAATTGTTGGAGCTGCAGGAGTGAGTGAGATAGGGAGGGTTGAAGGGGCTGGATGAGTTCTAACAGCCAGGGAGAATTGTAGGGATTGGAGGAGCCAGAGATACTGAAGGTTGTAGGGCTGCAGTAGTTCAGAGAGTTAGTGAGCGCTGTGAAGGCAGGTTTGCTGCATTCCCATCAGTTACACAGAGATGAGGAGTGCTGTTCTGGAGGAGGTTACAGAAATCAACAGGGTTGCAGATACTGGAAGATATTACACAGACAGTGAGTTGTAGCATTTCAGAAGGTTACAGCAACAGGATGCATTGAGGAGTTGGAGGCTGCTACAGGTGTTAACATGCTGTAGGGGATCAATAACCTTACATCGATCAGGGGGATTGGAAGCTCTGGAGATAAAGAATTAGAATTGCAGTAACTGAAGAATATCACAGAGATAGGGAGTAACATATAAGTTAGTGGAGTTATACCATGAGATGAACTGTATTCAATGGAGTCAGGGAAGATACAGGGAGATCTGAAGGGCCACAGGTGATCAAAAGGACAGTGAGGCTTCGCACTATAGGATTGGGGTAGTTTACGCAGTCAGGGAGTGTTTTATGGAATGGTGCTATTTACAGAGAATATGATGTTGTATAGAATTGAGGAACAAACAGAGATATGGAAGGCTGTAGTTAATGAAGACTTTTGTTGATGGCGAATGCTGAGGTTCTGGAAATTAAATGGACAGGAAAACTGGACAATCTGTCAGAGCTTACAGAGACAGGAACAGCAATAGAGACACTAACACAGATAGTGAACATTGCACACACTGCTTTACGGATGGTTGTAGGGCAGTGTAACGTTTACACAGATAGGGGTGTAAGAGCTGGAGAAGGTTATGTAAATAATTAGATTAGTGGGGAGACTGGAGGAGCTAACATTGACAGGGCTGGTGATAGTGACGGGAGGATGTTACATAGATAGTAAGACTTGGAGAAACTGAACGGGAGAGTCACAAGCATTGGAGTTGGTTCCACAGATTGGGCGTGTTGCAGGGACATGAGAGGTTACGCAGATAGGGAGGATTGTAGGATGTCCACATTTTCATAGTGTTTCAGGACTGGAAAAGTTTACACAGTTAAGGAGGGATGTTGGAGCTATGGGAGTTCACAGAGACTCGGAGGTTTGAAGGGTTTCGGGCTAATTATGGATAGAGGGATATATTTAGGGGCAGTAATATGGAACGCAGAGGGAGAGTTTAGTTTAGATTCCCTACAGCATGGGAACAGGTACTTCGGCCGAACAAGTCTGCACCGACTCTCCAAAGAGTATCTGGATTAGTGGTGCTGGAAGAGCACAGCAGTTCAGGCAGCATCCAAGTAGCTTCGAAATCGACGTTTCGGGCAAAAGCCCTTCATCAGGAATAAAGGGATGAAGGGCTTTTGCCCGAAACGTCAATTTCGAAGCTACTTGGATGCTGCCTGAACTGCTGTGCTCTTCCAGCACCACTAATCCAGAATCTGGTTTCCAGCATCTGCAGTCATTGTTTCTACCTCCAAAGAGTAACCCACCCAGACCCACTTCTCTCTAACAATGCACCTAACACTACGGGCAATTTAGAATGGCGAATTCACCTGACCTGCACATCTTTGGACTGTCGGAGGAAAGCCATGCAGACATTGGGAAAATGTGCAAACTCCACACAGACAATCACCCAACACTGGAATCGAACCTGGCTCCCTGGTGCGGTGAGATACCATTGCTCACCACTGAGCCACCGTGCTGCCACAAATTGCAGTATTACACAAAGTGAGATTGTTTGAGGTGCTGGGAGGGCTGCAGGGAGTGGAGGAGGTAACAGAGATGTGGAGTGCTGTTGTGGCTTGAAAAGGGCCTGGAGGTGTTTATCCAGATAAGGAGCTCGTTAGGGATGGGAGAAGGTTACTGAAGTCATGTGGTGCTATAGGCCAGGAGGCAGGAGTGTTATAGGGCCTGCAGAAGTTACAGTGATATGTTCTCCTGGGGCTTGAGGAAGGTACACAGGTGGCTACTTTAGTCCAGACTGGGGGATTTTACAGAGACGGGGGCACTGCAAAAAATAAGGATTATTGTACTGAGTGCAGTATGAGATTATTGAGATTGGCATGTCATCGACACTGGAGCGATTTACACACAGGGAGAGTCGTCAGCATTGGAGCAGGTTTCAAATGTACAGTAGGATTATGGGAGGGGTGGAGGTTATAGAAAGAAGATATTTTCTGGGAATTACAAGCATTCAATTCACTGGCGCAAATGAGTTGGACCGAAAAGCATGTCTCCTTGCTATATGACTCTATCACACGACAAGAGACAGTGTGTGTGTGTGTGTGTGTGTGTTGGGGGGGGGGGAATATAGAACGGAAAGATCCCAGGTTTCAATGCCATCACCTTGGGGGAGGCCTGCTTTCCCCTCTATTGTACTAATCCTCACTAAGACAGCACAAGCCTGGATTAATAACTGACAACTTCCTATATTGACAAAGGAAGGGTCAGTACAGCAGAGATGAAAGTAAACGAGTGGGTGGGGATTGAGCCTGGAACCATTATGCTGTGTTCGTGCTACAAAACTGTATCTATGTCATGTCTTCTGGACCAAAGTTCGATGCCTTAAATACACTCTGATCTGTTCACTGTGAGTGATCTTACTGATCTTCAGGATTTACTGAAGGCTCCAAATCTCACTGTCCATCTCTCTGGCTGACCAACCGACTTCAGTGTGGTGATGGTCGAAACAGGAATTGGGAATTCTGCTGAATCAGGTGCATCCTGAGTACCTACAGGAGACAGAGAAATGAACAGAATGGGAAATTAGACTGATGCAGTGTGGGTTACACATTTAAATTCGATACAAACACTTATTATCTGTGAAATTATTTCTTGCAGAGCGATATCATTTCCATGTTAAAATTGTTTTACTTTTTTTCGTGTGCAAAAAAACAATGTAGGTACATCCATTTTTTATTTAGTTTAACTAATACTAAATTTTAAATTATTGAAGACTACACTGGGTGTGGGGGGGTGAAGAACGATTTATCAGCTCAAATGTCACATTAAGTTAAAGTAAAGACATTTTTCAAATCATGTGACCTCCAAAATGATATTTATTTGAATTTCATTTTGAGATAGTTTCATTTTCTTCCAACATTAGTTGTCAGTGAACAATAATCACACAATTATTAGTCATTTGCTACAAAATGACTTCCTGTACCAAATGTCATTAACCCGATGTTTTGTTCACAATAATACTCACTTTCCCGGCCTAATAATTTTCTTCCTAGTTCTGACATTTGTCTAAACATTTATCATGATCAAAGTTACATTAATAAAATAGACAAGAACCGACCAAAAAAAATTGAACTGTGTTCAATCGTTCTGAGTTTTTTTAATTATTAAAGCCACGTTTTATATTTTAATTTTCAGTTTATTAATCTTAATGAATATACATTCGTCATCAGAGCAAAGTGTATTCAAAATATTAAGTCAATTTATCTATCAGGATTTTAGAAACAATGATCAATTACAACAATTACGCAATACTTTAACTTAGGCTTTATAACAAGAACAATTTGCTTTTAATACCTTCCATATTTCTTAGTGTGAGTGCTACAATATTAAAACCTGTTCGATCAGGCCAATATACCCACAAAAGAGCAATAATTGCCATTGCAACATCATTTGTAAATATCTGACTTTTGCTCATTTGAAAGATCACAGTCTTCTCAGCCATTGGAATTCAGAGAACACCAGTTAATTTATACTGCAATATTTCTCTTCGTTTCTGAACATTACTCAGTGGAATAGGAAGAGGAGATACCTCATCATTCCTTAATTCATTATTAAAATTTTTCAAATCGATTTGTTGACAATTACTAATAATTGTTCACTCGGTAAGGGGTGTAATTGTGAAACTATGTTTCCATATAATAACTAATGCAAGGACATTGCAATGTACAATCTCTCAATCACTCTGAATATTGCTTTTCAATTTAAACTTGGAAACACTTTTGAATTGATTTGATTGGAAATCACTGCAATGTTAACATTTATTGTGTTTTTAATCACAATAACAATTGAATATTTTTCATGTGCAAAATCATTCAAATCCCCATGAATTTTTTGAAGCATACAAAAAAGGGTTGGCATCTATTTTATTTCATTAAATAATCACAGGAAATTGTGACTTCTTAGAAATCATACATTTTCAGAAAGAATGAAAGTTGTCTTCAGCTGAATAGGCACATTGATTGACCAATTCATAATTTTGTTCCAATTTACGTGTAGAACAAAAACATTTTAATTTGCATTTCAGAAAATGAGAAACTTCTGACCATATAGAATAATTAAATTCATTTTTTGTATAAAAGGAACACTAATTGCACAATCCTGTCAAGCTATCGTTCCACAAGTGATCATAAAAATCATGTTTAATTAAGGCATTTGTTAACTCCCATCATTATTGTAAATTACTACTGAATTTTCAGTAGATTACACACAGTATCAAACCATTTAATTCCAATCCAATTATCACAATAAACATCTGATTAGTTTTCAGCCCTGCCCAGCCTGGTTGGGAATGTTATGAAGGAAACTTGTGCAACTCTGATCATGTCTCTGTTACCAGACCAGAGGATACAATTTCAATTCCCTCCTTGCACAGAGCTGTGCCAGAGCAGCTCTGAATGTTGATAAGAAAATATCTAAGAATCGAATGAATTGCCTTTCAATTCAACATTAGATATGTTTTCATTTGTTGTTCATTCCAATAATCACAGTATCTGCTATATATTTTCTTCAGTCTGCGAATAACAGAATGTATCTAATTCCACTCAATCAATATTCTTTGCAAAATATTTGATAATGTTGCACTCACAAAGATGAAATATGCAAAGTACAGATATTCCTTGATTTTCTTTTGTTCTGAAGAGCTGAGTTCAGACTGCACATAGAACTTGATGCTTCAAATGTATAAATATGAGAAAAAAATCAAGTTCTTCTTCAGTTAGATAAACAAATGCCACTTCCTACTATATATCAATTTTTAGTTATTGATCTGTTTATGAGTTGTCCGAAATTTGTTTTTAGTTTTCCATTCATCTATTTATATTGAATGTAAGATTGAAATGTTGTGAAAATATCCGAGTGCATCCAATTGAAATTGAATTTGCATATTTCTCTCTAATCCATTTTATTGCATGATGACTGAACAGTGTTTTGTTCAGCAAACCTAGTGAATCCTAAAATTTGTCTAATCTTAAATAAGATCTTTCACAACCAGTTATCAGTCAGTTCCTAATTTATGTAAATATCTACGTTTATTGAAATGAATGTTCACACAAAACAGTGCACATAAAGCAAAACAAAGATATTCAGCTGATTACTATTCAGTGGAATAACCTGAGTCAGTATCTTATTGTTCGTGTGACAAATGACAACAGTAAGCATTTATTTACTATTCTATGCAGTTAATGCAATTGATGTGTTATATTTCAGTTCAGTCGTTAATGTTGATTTATATTGTTTAAACCAATAATTCTACTTTATCACAGATATTGACTATACTACAATAACGTTGGGAAGCAAATTTTTGTCAATCTAACAATCTTTAAGCTCCTTTTTTATTGTGTGTGTACAAGAGACAATTCAAATTATAACCATTTTTATTACAAATTGAACAAATACTGCATTTTAAATTTGTGAAGTTCCTACATTTTTGCAAAAGGGTTAGTCTTCACTGTATATGTCACATTAAAAAAACTGCTATTTCAAATCATGCGTGCTACAAAATGATTATTGTTTTCATTTCATTGTAAGAAAAGAACTGCTTTGACCATGTTGATTTTTTTTTGGCATTTCTATTCCAACATTTTTCATCATTGTCCAAAAATGACAATATTATTAAAATCGCATATACGCCACATGTCATTGACTACATTGTTCAGTTTCAAGCTCACTTTCATGAATTACGAATTTTCTCCCTAATTCTGACACAAATCCTTAAACATTGATCATATAAGTTGATGAAACATATCTCTTCAAGGAATCCGGTGTACGGAAATTCACAATTCTTGTATTACGTACATGTTTTACTTAAAAAAAGAAGAATTTCGCTCAATATTGACAGGATGGCTCATTTTTCTTCAATCCATAAAGATAGGTACTATGTTTTATTCCTCAGTTTACTGATCTTAATAAATACCCAATCAACATCACCGCAAAGTGCTTTTGAAATATTGAATCATTTTAATTCTTCAAAAGAGCATTCATTATCAAGTCATTGCCATTATAATAATGGCACAATTATTTATAAAAAAAAGTCTTTTGAACAAGTATAGTGAGATTCACATTTACATTTAATCCATTATTTCTGAGTACTAATAGTACAGTATGAAAATGCCTTTATTTTTCAGGTCAACTACCCCACAAAGGAACCAATGAATTCCCATCCAAAGTCATTGCAAATATCTGATGTTTGTTCATTTGAATGATCACGGTAATGTCAGCCTTAAAATTCAGGAAAATGTAATTACTTTTCATTGAATTCATTCCAGTTCATTTCCAGACATTGCTCAATCACCTGCAAAAAGGGACTTTTCATTATTCTTGAATGCATTGACAGACTTTGATAATTCAAGTTTTGCTGATTTATTTAATAAAAAATAATAATTATTCAATCTAGTAGATTGCGCAAATGTGGATTTACGGCACAGTACATGAACCACTGTAAAGATATTGCAGTGCACAATCTCTCAATCATTGTAAATATCAATTTTTATTTTACCTGTTGAAACATACTTGAATTCAATTAATTATATTTGACTTCAATGCTCACATTTATTGTGTTTGTAATCATAATACGACTTACAGATGTTTCATGCAACAAAATCAAATGAAAAAGAATTAGCATCTCTATTCTTTCATTCAACAATGGCAATAAATTTTGATTTTTTAAATTTTGAACATTTTGGAAAGAAGGGATGTTGTCTTCAGTTGAATTCTTGCATTGACTCACTACTTCACAGTGTCCACTACTTATTCTCTTTGGGTTCCTATGAAAAGAAATTAACGAGTTCTTCTGGTTGTAAATTCCTGGAAAATTTTTGAGATTGTTGTGGTTTTAAAGGTGACAATGGGAAGTGATTGTAAGTCATCATTTATTTTGTTAGAAAGAGCTTGATTCAAACATTTCAAACACACACACACACACACACACACACACACACACACACACACACACAGTCATTCCGCTGTGTAACAAGGGGAAAAACAAGTCGCTTTCTTCGGCATTAAGTAACTATATGCCACTTCCAATTATACATTAGTCAGCTAATTACCTACATTTGTCATGAAAAATTGCAATTCGTCTAAATATTGTTATGACCTTTGATCAAACTAAATTTTTAATTATACTTTATTCATGAATTGCCGGAATTTTGTTTTTTATTGTTTTCCATACACCTATTCGTATTGAATGTACGATTGACATGCTTTGACAATGTCGGAGAGTGTTAATTTGAAACTTTTTTTTCGTATCGTTCACTGATTTTACTTATTGCATAAGATTACATGGTACCTCAGTGGTTAGCAATGCTGCCTCACAGTGCCAGGGACATTGGTTTGATTCTCTCCTTGGGTGACTGTGGGGACTTTGCACGTTCTCCCCAAGTCTATGTGACTTTGCTGTGGTGTCCTCCCACAATCCCACATGTGCAGGTTAGGTGAGCTGGCCATGCTAAATCGCACATTGTGTTCATGGATATGTGTATTAGTAAGCAATAAATGTGAAGAAATACGATCGGGAAAAGTGTTTGGATGGGTTACTCTTTAGAGGGTCATTTTTTTCAAGCAATTGGCCTGTTATTACACTAAGGTAACAGGGGTGCTTTCGTGGCGTCGCTAGTATTAAGGTGCGCCCCGAGATCTAAGCCATGTTGGAACTGAAACGGAGGAATCTACAGAGAGGCTACAGAATGACATCGCATCCATTTGGTTTTCTTTAAATCACTGACGAGCAGGAAAATGTATACAGGGAGGGTGAGTGGGGAACTGAGGAAGTTGCAGCTCTGGTAAAAGTCCAAAGGTTCCTCTGAGAGTGTAATTTCTTTCATTGCTGTTGCTGATTGAATGAGCCACTAACGTGCGAACTGCTCCAAAATATTATTCAGGACCTCTGGTGCCAATTCTCGCACGTTGAATGACGACAGACACCTTCCAAATGATGTCTTTCAGAGACGACTTTTTTTTTGTCTGTCAAATGTATTTTGGGATACATTTGACAGACAGACTAATTGAGGAATCTGTGGTGCACTGTGACACCAGCGCATCAGCTTCTTCCCTGTCTTTGAACCGAGCCGCCTGCGCAAGGAATGCAAATGGAAGGATCAGAATGGGGAAACTACACTCTCAAACAGAATGGCATATGATCAGAACTAGGTTGGAGAAAAACTTTACAATGCTTTGCACTGTAAATAAATGGAATTGCATTGCATTTCACTACGAGATCAGATTTGTTCAAGCAAATTCAAAGGCAGGTTTGCAGATGGGAAAGCAAGCAAGAAAGCTCCGTTCTTGTCCATGTAAAAGGCTGCAGTTGAAGAACAAAGCAGTTACTGCCCAGTTTCGAAATGGGGACTTTTCGCGGAAAAGGGGAACGTGATGACCACTACACTACAGAAACAAGCCTCGGTCGAGCCCGCTGCAGCTCAGTGGCATCCAGCACTGAAAGTTGAAGCCATTCTACCTTTCACCATTCTGTTTCCATTCGCTCGTTGTTTCATGGGACTTGTTCAAATTTGGCTATGTCGTGAGCATGGACGTGATACACCGAAGTATATGTTTCCACGCGGTGTACCCCAATAACGTTGTGTTGCTCACATCTGCTTGAAAGAATTATGTTTTTGCGGAGCTTACCGTCGCAGTCTGTGGCAAAATCATTGAGTCTGTTCGACTGCTCACGGGAAAGGTAGTATTGTGAAACACTGCAGAAACGAACGCCATCCTTACTTTTGCTCCGACTGACCATACTCCGTGAAAGTTTCCCCGATTCTCAGTTGAGGATTTTTGCAGCTGAAAGTTACCTCAGAAACCCTGTTAATTCGTAATGTATTGAGCGAATCGCAAAACAAAAAGCATTTATCACGGAACACAAACAAAACTCGAAAACCAAATGCATTTTCAGACACAGCGAGCATGAATGCTAAATGTGAGACAGTCCGGGGGCGTGAGCCATAAATTAATCACACAACTAACAACAGGGCAATTCCAAACTACTCTTTCAAACATACTGGAGCCTGAGTGCACCACCACTTCCCAGACAATGCTGCAAAGAGACAAAGAAAGAACATAATAAGAATGGGCCATAAAAAGTGAATTTCACCAATCGCAGTCTCGATTAGATTACCTTTCCCTTCCGATGACTCCAGGACGGAAATGAAGGAAGTGGGAGAAATTCAGTACCATATGACACCGAAATACATTGGAACGATTTTCTCATTGGCCAGATAACCAAATAACGACGAGCCGAGTCACCGTAGGACTCTGTTTCGCAACAACGATGAAAGAACAGTCTCCATTCGGTTCCAGAAAAAGCTCAACTTGCCTGGAACAGAAAGCAACAGTAGAGCTGCTGGCGATTTTCTGCGCGGGAGGCGAACACGATCATGACAGCACAGACACTTTGGAAAATTCGGCACTAAACAGAAATGCAGCAGGGATTGAAACAGCATTTAAAGCAGCTGTGCCGTTGGATCAGTTCAGCAGAAATGGCAGCGTTAGGATTCGAACCCACGCCTCTGTCAAGACGGGAGTCATAATCCAGCGCCTTAGACCGTTCGGCCACACTACCAACACGCGCATGCGCCCATTTTCTTGCACTTCCAATTGTGCTCCTGCATAACAACAGATGTAAACTCAAGTGAAAATGGTACCATGATCCCTCTCCGACTCGCACAGCTGTTGGGATGTGCCCGTCTACAATATCAATTTCTCAGCAGTTAACGATAGCCCCTCAATCCAGACAAAAATCACTGGTAAACTGAGTCTATCTTCTCAGACTGGATTCAGCTACAAATGTATCTGTGAGTGCGTGAGAATATTCGATCGGTTATGATTGGGTCAAATTACCATGAGATACTTGACATTACTGCAATTTCGATTCTTGCTTTGCTAAATGATTTCACCCATTGCTCGAAACAGGACAACTTTCACGTTTACACCGAACATGAAACACACCGGACTACAGGGAAAATGCACAAAGCTGAGCAGGCCGTGTCCCAAATCATACCGTACAGCATAGTTTCAGTCACTGTGTCTGTTTTGCAGAATAAGGTTCCCAAAGAAAGTTCCACCCTAAAACCGGAGGTAGCATTCCAATCCGAGAACGACAGATTGCATCGTGAGGAAGGTCTGACCTCGGGGCCGGTTCGAGATGCCACTTTCCTTGCCTTTTACCTTAACCGTGCAATTTGCTGCTGAGATTATCTCACCTGGACATGAGCCTCATGGATACCAACTGAGTTGGAAACCTGTGTGGGAATCGATGAGAAAAAGCGACTCCATAAAGTTTAACAAGTTCCATGGTGCTTTTTAGAAATGCAGTTTCTGTTCACCTCAATCTAAAAGGCAGTTTCTGAACATAGTCACAGAAGTCAAAAGGTAATTACCTCACCCCACCCCCCTCTCCGGAAGAGGTGCTAACTGCCCTTGACTGTTTTTTGTTCACGATGTGAAGAGCTCTCACGCCTGAGTCACCGTCACGTCTCTGGTTGCTGAGTGAATCTTAAAGAAGGACTTTCTCCAGAGCTGCAACTGCCTCACTCGCCCACTCGCCCTCCCCGTTTACATTTTCCTGCTCGTCAGTGATTTAAAGAAAACCAAATGGATGCAATGTCATTCTGTAGTCCCTCTGTCGATTCCTCCGTTTCAGTTCCAACGTGGCTTAGATCTCGGGGCGCACCTTAATACTAGCGACACCATGAAAGCACAGGTCCAGAGGTTCCTCTGAGAGTGTAATTTCTTTCATTGCTGTTGCTGATTGAAAGAGCCACTAACGTGCGAACTGCTCCAAAACATGATTCAGGACCTCTGGTGCCAATTCTCGCACGTTTAATAACGACAGACACCTTCCAAATGAGGTCTTTCAGAGACGACTTTGGGATACATTTGACAGACAGATTAGTTCAGGAATCCGTGGTGCACTGTGACAGCAGCGCCACGGCTTCTTCCCTGTCTTTGAACCGGGCCGCCTGCGCAAGGAATGCAAATGCGGGAATGCTTTTCGTGGAAGGATCAGAAGGGGGTAACTACACTCTCAAACAGAATGGCATATGATCAAAACCAGGTTGGAGAAAAGCATTACAATGCTTTGCACTGTAAGTAAATGGAATTGCATTGTATTGCACTACGAGAGCAGATTTGTTGAAGCAAACTCGAAGGCAGGTTTGCAGATGGTAAAGCAAGCAAGAAAGCTCCGTTCTTGTCCATGTCAAAGGCTGCAGTTGAAGAACAAAGCAGTTACTGCCCAGTTTCAAAATGGGGACTTTTCGCGTGTAAGGCGAACGTGATGACCAATACACTACAGAAACAAGGCGCAGCCGTCCCTGCTGAGGCTCAGTGGCATCCAGCACGGAAAGTTGAAGCCATTCTACCTTTCACCTTTCTGTTTCCAATAGCTCGTTGTTTAATGGGACTTGTTTAAATTTGGCTATGTGGTGAGCATGGACGAGATACACCGAAGTATCTGTTTCATCGCGGTGTACCCCAATACCGTCGTGTTGCTCACACCTGCTTTAAAAAATTACGTTTTTGCGGACCTTACCGTCGCAGCCTGTGGCAAAATCATTTATTCTGTTCGACTGCTCACGGGAAAGGTAGTATTGTGAAACACTGCAGAAAGGAACGACATCCTTACTTTTGCTCCGACTGACCATACTCCGTGAAAGTTTCCCAGATTCTCAGTTGAGGATTTTTGCAGCTGGATGTTACCTCAGGAACCCTGTTAATTCGTAATGTATTGAGCGAATCGCAAAACAGAAAGCATTTAACGCGGAACACAAACAAAACTGGAAAACCAAATGCATTTTCAGACACAGCGAGCATGAATGCTAAATGTGAGAGTCCGGGGGCATGAGCCATTAAGTAATCACATAACAGGGCAATTCCAAACTCCTCTTTCAAACATACTGAAGCCTGATTGCACCACCATTTCCCAGACAATGCTGCAAAGCGACAAAGAAAGAACATAATAAGAATAGGCCATAAAAAGTGAATTTCACCAATCACAGTCTCGATTAGATTACCTTTCCCTTCCGATGTCTCCAGGACGGAAATGAAGAAAGTGGGAGAAATTCAATAACATATGACATCGAAATACATTGGAACGATTTTCTCATTGGCCAGAACACCAAATGACGGCGAGTCGAGTCACCGTAGGACTCTGTTTCGCAACTGCGATGAAATAACAGTCTCCATTCGGTTCCAGTAAAAGCTCAACTTTTCTGGAACGGAAAGCAACAACACAGCTGCTTGCGATTTTTACAGCATTACAGCAGAGGCACTTTGAAATATTCAGCACTGTCCCATGCCACTGTTAAATTGCCGTGAAGCAAACCGACTTTTCCTTTTTTTTTGAACATCAATATAGTAGATATCGACACAGCATTTTCACAAGCTGCAGCGTTAGAGGTGATTGGCAGGAATGGCAGTGGGGGCACTCGAAGCCTCGCTCCTATCGAGACGAGAGTCTGGATCCAGCGAATGAACAGCAGGGCAAGTCCAAACTGCACGTTCAGTCCTACCTCAGTTTTAGTGCACTACCACTTTCCAGAAAGTGCTGGAAAGAGAGAAAGAAGGAACATAATGAGAATGGGCCATAAAAAGTGGATTTCACCAATCGATTGGATTATCTTTCCCTTCTGTCTCTAGGATGGAAATGATGGAACCCACGACATCGCAAACATTTTCCCATTCGCCAAAACACCAAATAACGACGAGTTGAGTCACCGCAGGACTTTGTTTCATAACAGCGATGGTATAAGACTCGGCTTTCGGCTCCAGTGCAAACTCAACTTTTCTGAAATGAAACAGCTGCGGTCGAGCTGTTTAAGCCCGCGATTTTTCGTACGGGAGGCGAACACTGTTATGTCAGCACAGGCACTGACTCCTTTGCCTGAGTCTATATTCGCACCCACCACTGTCAAGTCTTTGAGAAGCAAACCCCAACTTTTTAACTTTGACCCACATTTCAACATGCTGTAACATTCCAGTTGATCCACTGTAATGGCAGCGCAGGCATTCGAATTTACATAACCAAGAGTCAAAAACCTCAGCACACCTGTTTAGCCCACTGTGCCATGTGACCTTGCTGGATGCTTTCAAACGTTTTCACATATGCACCTGCAAAGTAACAGAAGCACGTTCCCAGGGAAAGGGTTACGTAATCCCTCTCCTGCTTGCACAGCTGCTGGTAATTTCTGGCTACAATATCAATTTCGCTGCAGATAAGGATAGCCCATTAATCTCGACATAAATCAATGGTTATCTGAATCTATCTTCTGAGCCGCTTTTCAGCTGCAAATGTACATGTATGTGTGTAAGAATGTATGTTCGGTTTTGATTTCATAAAATAACCATGAGCTGCATGAGTTCGAGGTGCACTCGGTAAAGTTGGAGATCCCACCTGATGTCCCAATGTTCTCAGATCCAGGTCAATCAAAGCTATTCCAGGTGAGTTTTGGGCTCTCAGCCTGATGTTCAAATGCTCCCTGCTCCATGTCAATCTAAACTGCTCAAGGTGAGTTTGGTTATCCGAGGTTGATGTCCCAATTCTCCCTGCTGCTCAATGTTAATATAAGTTGCTCCGGGTGAATTTGGAGCTCCCAACCTGATGTCCCAATGTTCCCTGCTCCATGTCAATACAAGCTTCTCCAGGTCCGGTTGGAGCTTACCGTCTGGTGCCCCAATGCTCCCTGCTGCGCCATGTCAATAGAAGCTGCTCCATGAGAGGGTGGAGCTCCAAGCCTGGTGACCCAATTCTCCCTGCTGCTCCATGTCAATAGAAGCTGCTCAAGTTGCTATTTGAGCTGAAGACGCGGCATCTCATGCGCCTCTATACGATCATAGAAGTAACGTGCGCTCACTGGTTGCATCTCTGGGGGGTGGGGGGGGGGGGGTGCACAGAGTAGTTGCACTATTAAAGTTGTATCCAAATACAGGTATTTTCTGCAACATGAGAACCTTACCTTATTTTTAATAACCACCCAAGTATACTTTGTGAAAGACTTTCTTTCCAATGCCTTGTTTAGCATGTGCCTATTGCACTCAACGGGACATAATGTAATAGTGGTAAATAGAGGATTTTCAATAAATATTACATCATATGTTTCATGCTGAGTAACTGCTATTTAGCAAGGATGACGTATTTGAGGAAATCAGCAGTTTTATTTCCTGTGAGGGAATGAGGTTTGTATTCATTAAAGTGAACTTGTTAAGTGTGTAAAATGATCACAATAGATCTCAATTTGAAAGATGGTTGATAATGTTGTTATCCAACATGAAATGAGGCGTTGTCTTCTATTGGCAACACCATTGTTAGAACTAACTACCTATTAATGACAAGAGAGTAAACGAAATTTAGATAATTTCACATGTTTGTTCTACATTAGTCAGCGGTTATCGTTCCACAGTTTTGGTCAGTCCCTGCAGTTAACATGATGTCTGCTCCAATTGTTCATAAAGAGATGGAGCTGGCTTCCCACTTCTTCTTTTTGTCTGCGTCTCATGTTCAGCATTCATCACTGGCAAAAGCAACGAGAAAGGGAGAGACCAATGTGTAACTGTCTCCATGCCCATGCACAGTACCTACATTGCCAAGTTCTCTGCTGTGCATTTACAGCCAGTACTCGGTGTCCCTGAACCCTTCCTCTGCCACTTTTGAAATATCTCCATTATTTTCTGCTGTCTGTCTGTGCTTTTGTCACTAAGATGAATCACTTCCACCCAAGCTGCTTCACGTTTCATCTGATCAATCCCACGCCTGCAGAGAATCAATCACTTTAACATCTCAGACACCTCGTCACACATGCTCTGCACATCTGACCATATGTTTAACTGAGTTGAGAAAATTGTGCATAGAAGTGGATTCTTCTCCCTGCTGTTGGTGAAATGATAAATAGCATAGTCCAGTTCACAAAGAATGGCCTCACCTCTGCTCGATGGGGCAAGCACATTCCCAATGTGGCATTCTGCTCACATGATCTGCACAGAAATAAAGAAATGACTAATTAACAAGATCTGTTGAATTGAATTCTATCAAGAATTGGAGCTGATGAAATGAAAAATCACAAGTACATGTAGAACACAGCATGTAAAAAACAAGGCATTCAGGTTACTCCGCACAGGACATGCGCTCAGCAAGATCCACATTAACAGGATCAGCATCATTTGGAGTTAGAGAATCCATTCCCCAGTCTACTAACCGCCTACAAGAAGCAGCTGGTGTGTGTCTTGAAGATTCAGTATCTTGATCTGAACTCGATCTCATCGAAATCATACTTTCTGAGTCAAAAATGGGACCGGATGCAAAGCTTCAGGGCTCAAGTGTCACTTCTCGCACGTACATCACCCACTCGATATATCACACCCAAGACCAACGAGCCATAACCGCACCTTAAGCGTGATCTATAAATCAGGTGAGTCTCTTTGTTTAAAAAATGCTTTTTCTTTTGTTTCGAAATGAAGGCAGCACTGAGTTTTTAAAAATAGCTCCTTGTCATTCTGCCTCCCGTTTCCCAGGAGGCTGCGCCAGCCCTTCCCCCGCTGGCAGCTGGACAAACTCATCATCTATTGGCAATCAGTGTTGTGGGAGAGCAAGATGAATGCGCTCTTCAGCTCCCTATCAAACACCGGCTTCTGCAGCGGGGTAGGGGGCTCGTTGGAGTGGGAGTTATGGACATTCTGGAAAGCTGTACAAAAGGGAGATCTTGCATGCACAGGAACTCATATTCTTTTCAGAACCTTGTCCAAATAATTCCATCTGAGACAGATAGAAAAGTGCAGAAATGCTGGGAAAGAGAGAATCTCTCCCAGTAATCGGGAACAGTGTCTGGGTACTTCTCGAATTCACAACAGACAGTCTCGACCAGTGCATATTTCCATCATTTACAATCTTGGTCTGTGTGACAACAAAATTAGGAACCAGGAACTGTTTATTTTGCTTCTTAAAACAGGCGTGAAAACTTTGCAGAGCATAGATACCTGCTGTTAGTGAAATGATGAATAGCAGAGTACAGTGCACAGAGTATGGGCTGTCCTCTGTTTTATGGGACCAGCACTCTCCAACTGTGACCCTTTGCTCACATGATTTGAACACAAACAAATAAATGACTCAGTGACAAAACTTGTTGAATCGGATTCTTTGAGGAATTGAAGGCGATGGAATGAAAACCCCTTTGAATGCGGGAATGTTACATTATCTTAGAGGGAATTGTTTTCCAAATTCGAGGAGAGTGCGCAGTGCTGCTTCCAATGGTCAATACCAGGATAAATAGATTGAATCTGTGTGGGGTGTTATTGTAGGGAGCCCTGTTGATTAGACACACTGCATCTTTTGTAGAATGGTGCAAAAGCACGGAACTTTTGCGTCGAGGGGACAACTTCAAAATCGTTAATGAGACAAAATACACAAATGAGCGAAACAACACAGCAACCACAGAAACTGGTATTACATAATGGAGCAAACTCCTCTGCCAATGTAACTCCTCTGCACCCGTTGTGGCCTCTTCTATATTGGGGAGACAGGCCGCCTACATGCGGAACGTTTCAGAGGACACCTCTGGGACACCCGGACCAACCAACCCAACCACCCCGTGGCTCAACACTTCAACTCCCCCTCCCACTCCACCAAGAACATGCAGGTCCTTTGACTCCTCCATCCCCAGATCACAGCAACACGACGTTTGGAGGAAGAGCGCCTCCTCTTCAGCCTAGGAACCCTGCAACCACAAGGGATGAACTCAGATTTCTCCAGTTTCCTCATTTCCCCTCCCCCACTTTGTCTCAGTCAAATCCCTCGAACTCAGGACCGCCTTCCAAACCTGCAATCTTCTTCTTGACCTCTCCGCCCCCACCCGACTCTGGCCTATCACCATCACCTTGACCTCCTTCGACCTATTGCATTTCCAAGTCCCCAAGTCCCTCCCCCCTACCTTTTGTCTTAGCCTGCTGGACACACTTTCCTCATTTTACAGAAAATTATTAACTTACAACTATTTACACTCCTTTCTCTAAACCTGTCTTTAATCTTCTTCTCTACAATACTGGTCTGAAGAGCCTTCCCCAACCCGGACCCCATTAATATTTACAAAATATTCAAATATAAGAACCAGCCAGTTGTCGAATCTTCTCGTTGTATCTTCCTCTGTAGATTTTCTCTCCAGGTCAGTGTCGACGCTTTTTTCTATGTAATCTCTTTCTCCAGATAGTCACCTCTCGTAGATCTTACTAGCATCCGACATCTGTTGGACTTTTAGCTGCTCTCTTTGCTGTTTTTTGCCACTCTGGTTAACTGTTCAACATGTCTGATATTTGTTCCACAAACAGTCGGATCGTTTCACTGATTTTAATATTGTTAAACCTTGATTGGGGCATAATTTAAACTGATTCGGCGAATTCGAATTTTTTTTAATCCATGTAACAATGCTGTTAGTTTTTTCGACCAAATGTTGTGTTTTTACCTTGTTCTGGACTCCTTGTGCTAGCCATAAATTTCAGCACCCTTTAAAGTACATATCCCACGACTTCATAGCACTGGGTTTTGCCAAGACAGTCTATTACGCTCAACATCGCTCTCTGTCAATCTCATGAGACTGAGATTTGAACAATCTCTCGTCTAATTTATTCAAACGACCCTGATCTCATAACCTCAGATTTAACACGCCCCCTTATGTATGTCTTATCATATTAATTGAGTCCTCACTGTGTTACTTCAGCACACGTTGAGAAGAAATTAAAACTGAATACAACTTTCACCTCTGTGACTGCAAATGGACTCAATGTTGCTGCAGCCAACCGATTCAGCTGTCAGTGAAATAGCCCACATCTTTCCTGAACCGCAATGAGATTGCATAGCATAGTGATAAATTTTCATGCGTTGAATTAGACCCAACATCATTTGTGAGGACGAAATTTACTGGGATATAAAGATATGATGAGATACATGGGGGTTGGGGATTGGAATATAGTCAGGAAGGATATGGTGAGAGTTCCCTTGATACAAAATCGTTCGAGACAACGGAAATTAGATTTACTGGGAGATAAAGCCAAGAGATAAGAAATTAAGGAGTTTAATGGGATGGTGGGATAGATGAAGAATAAGCGGAAAAAATCAGGGATGACTGAGTCGTATCCTAATGGAGGTTTTTCAGCAGATGTGAGGTTGAGGTAAGGGTAAATAGGAGGGAAATTCCCTCATTGAGGTGAGTGTATAACTAAAGGTTAGAGCTTCAAAACCAGAGAGGAACGACAAAGAAGTTTACAGCAGGTACTTTCTATTCTGAGAGTTATTGAAATCGGAGATGATTTTACAGAAAGAAAAAAAAATTAGAAGCTGTTTCCAGAATATTTGAAAAGCCACATGCGGACACACAAGGAGCGAATTTAACAGGGACAGGGATTCTGCGCTGCTTGGATGGGGATGCAAAAGTGGCACACTCACGAATTGTTTAGCTTTCATTGGAAAGAAATTGCATAACAACTGCAACTGAAGAAGTTAAGTATAAGAAGAGCTGGTGGTGTTGAAAGGTGTCGCGGCTGGTTCTATGTGAACTACTACAAATTGTAAATATACTGATCTGTTTGTTATAGCTTTACAGTAAACAGAAGCCAGTTAGCTCACTCCGCTGGCTAACTGGTTTATGGTATAGAGTGAGACTAACAATGTGGGATTAATTGTCGCACTGTCTCAGGTTGCCCTAAGGATCACCATCTCTCCTACCCACCTGATCTGTAATACAATGGTGATTCTAATGAGTAGGAATGGCCCTGTCACTGTCAAGCATCATCATCATTGCCATCTGTTGCCTTGAACATTTGTTCACAATGACCAGGAACGGAACTGAGTCCATTTAATACTCACTGATCTCCGCACGAAAAACCCAGCAAAAAGACTCGTCCTTATTCCTGTCTGAACGCTCTGTTCTGCACAACAGCAAAACAATTTGTTCTGACTTTCCCAGATTCACGAACAACATTTAATCTACCCAAAGAGATAAATCTAATTCCTTTCGAACAGTTTACTGGGCTGTGCGAGTTTGCAAGAAATGGGATAATATGAAACGAGTTTAACAGGCTTTCCAAGAATGGTATATAGTGGAGGGTCAAAGATTTGAAAAATGTCATCATGCTAAAACATTACCTCTGTTTCTCGATCCACAGATGGATAATCGCCAGTGGAATATGAACAGCTTTCCTGCTGATAATTGACACATTTCCCAAATACAGTATAATCCCACAAATCAGAAACTGGAGGTTTACAATAAATGCTGCTTTATAAGAGGTTATTTTTCAAATTCACTTCAGTCTGTTGCACCAATGATCCCTGATCAACATCAGGAAAAGCAGCTTCAGATAATAATTGAAATTACAGCTGCAGCATTTCACACGATGTTAAGTGATGATGGATTGTTCCACGGGAGCAGCAGAGCGCCAACCTGTAACGTGCGCTATTCATACCTCTGGGACCTTCGAGCAACCTGTTCTACTTTTGTTGCTATCCTGAAATTAAGGTTAAGGCAGAGGAGGAGCAACTGACCTGTGACTATTGGAACACCAGGCTCAGGAAGGGAACTTGATTGAAAGCTGCATTTCCGTGGGTCACTTCCCTGTTTACAGACAATGTTACATTATCACTGTCACAGGGCTTTGCATTCGGTTGGCTTCAGTTCGGAAGATAATTTGATTCAAAGACACTTCACTAACTTCCTTCTGAAGTTTATACAGACAACATGAAACACACTGCACTCATCATCAATCTTCACCATTCTTACATCCGAGGACGTTGCACAGTTTTCATGAATACTAAACATATAAGAATGTTAAACATGAGTAAATTGTATTTCAGTTTAAATTGTAAAATGATAAGAATGCATAATAAGATACAAAATCACTTAAATTCATGTTTATTAATGTGGCCAGAACTCTAGCCCAGCAATCAGGAAATCTGTCCCTGAATCCCCAATATCAAATGGGCAGCACAAAAATGCACTTACTGGAATTTTACTGAGGGAAGAGAGTCCACAGCCCATTTCTCTCTTTCCCACCAGCTCAGCACCTTTCTCTCTCTCTTAAATAAATGATATTTGGAGAAAGTTCACAATCAAAGTTGCTAGGTTCCAGGGGTGCTCTTGCACCTGGCTGTGCCCGTGAGAGGAAGCTTCAGAACATATCCGCACTTACATAACGTCATAATGCCTGCAAGTGGAGGGACATGGCTGAATACTCTGCCAATCGAGACAGCTCAGTCTACGGGTATGGGATAAACAGCACCGTCCCGCGTGGGGACATTCTGCAGGTCGGACACAGTCCACTTTATCATTCAGATCTTACCAGAGTGAGAACGCTCGAGAAGGCCAATCGGTCACTCGCACCTGTGCCAACTCGGGAGTTGCAAAAGATTGGTGAAAGTGGAAAGTGGATTTGTTCACGTTTCAAGTGTTTCCGTGAAGCAGGAAGCAGAAGAAGATACACAGTGAAGCGATTGAGATCTGACTAAAGGAGCAGCAAATAAGTTGAACAGCGCAGAGGAGAGCTTTGAAGTATTGAATTCTGGCTAATGGGACGATCATGGTTTTACTAGGCCACGCTGCTACAGAAGAAACTATGTCAGTGTCTCTCAACATTGTGATGTCACAGGCAGATATCGCGGTTACACTGCAGGAAATTCCTTTTTCAAATGTGAGGGCAGTCCATATGTAAAGGTGTAGCTTATATATCGAATCCTCTTACATATATAATTCCACTGCACCTTTGTGTGTTGTATTGTCTCCTTTCCACTTTACCTGTCATTGTGCCTGCACTGAAGTTGATTTTCTCTTTCTGCGTGTCTTTTCCAGTCTGGGTGATGTGACGCAGTTGTACTGACCCATCTTCTTACAGAACTTTCCACTTCACTTCAGTCCGCCCTAACTTCGCTATCTGATACCATTCCCGTTGTTTAGATGTTAAGCGCTCGTCTCAGATCCAGCCTGCCCTCACCCAAAATAAATGGAAAACTCAGTCACACTGTGATCACTGCAATCGAGGGATATATTCACTCTAAGGTCATTTATAATTTCAAGGATAAAGTTAGGACTGCAGATGATGGAGATCAGAGTTGGTAGTGTGATGCTGGAAAAGCACAGCAGATCAGGTAGCATCCGAGGAGCAGAAGAATTCAGGTTTCAGGCTTAAGCCCTTCATCTGGAATAAAGCTTGTGAGTCGGGCTGAGAGATAAATGGAAATGGTGTGGGGTTGAGGGGAAATAGCTGGAAAGCAATAGATGGATGAATAGGAGGAGAAGAAAATAGGTCAGTAATAGCAGTGATGGAATGGGTCGAGAGGGCGTTGGCGAGTTGAAGGCTTGTGCTTGGGGGAGGGGAAATGATGTAACTGTTCAAATTCACATTTATCCCGTGTGGTGTTAGGGTCCCAAGCCGGAATATTTGGCGTCCCTTCTCCAGGCGTTGGATGCTAATGGTTTGGCAGTGGAGGAGGTCCAAGACCTGTATGTTTTTGTTGGGTTAGGAGGGGGAGTTGAAGTGTTCAACCACGGGACGGTGAAGTTGGTGGGTGCGGGCGTCCCAGACATGTTCTCTGAAATGATCTGCATGAAGGTTTGCTGTCTCCCTGATGTAGAGGAGACCACACTGGGTGCAACGGATTCAGTAGATGACATTGGTAGCTGTACAGGTGAATTTCTACTGAATGTGGAATGATCCATTCGGGCCTTGGCTGAGGTGAGGGGAGTGGTGTGGGTGCTAGTTTCATCCTTCCTTTGGTGGCAGTGAAAGGTGCCAGGAGAGGGTTATGGGCTGGTGGGGGGATGTGTGGACCTGAAGAGGAGGTCATGGAGGGAATGGTCTTTACAGAATTTTGGCAGGCTGGGCAGCGAAATATATCTCTGGTGGTGGTGTCTGTTTGGAGGTGGCATCAGTGGCAGAATATGATGCGTTTATGTGGAGTTTGATGGGGTATAAGGTGAGCACCAGGTGTTTCTGTCCTTGTTGCGTTGAGAGGGGTGGCTTCAAGGGTGGTGGTGTGTGAAATGGAGGTGATGAACTTGAGGGCGCTGTCAACCACGTGGGAAGGCAATTTGTTATCGTGGAAGAAGGAGACGAACTGGCTCTTTCTGAGGTGTAATTGGTCATCCTGGGTACAGATGTGCTGGAGGTGGAGGAATTGGGAATAAAGAATGCTCTTCTTACACGAGATAGGGTTGGAGGAGATGTAGTCTCGATACATGTGGGAGTTGGTGGGCTTGTAGTATATGTCTGTAATTCGTCAGTCGCCAGAGTCGGTGATGGAGAGGTCCAGGTAGGTGAGGGAAGTTGCCAAGCTGATCCGGATAAATTTGAGGTCGGAGTGGAAGGTGTTGGTAAAGTTGGTGAACAATTCAACCTCCTCGTTGGAGAACCAAGTGGCACCAAACATTCATCAACGTAGAGGAGGTACAGGTGGAGGATGGTGCCTGTGTAATTGTGAAAGATGGACAGTTCCGCGTATCTGACAAACAGACAGGCATAGCTAGGTCCTATGCGGGTGCCCTTGGCTACCAGTTTCGATGGTGGAAGTGGGAGAATTGGAAAGAGAAGTTGTTGGTTGTGAGGACCAGTTCAGCTAGGTGGATGAGGATGTCAGTGGAAACGTACTGGTTGGGATGGTGTGAGATTAAGAAATGGAAAGCTTGCAGACTTCTGTCATGGCAGATGGATTTGTACAGGGACTGGATGTCCATGGTGAAGATGACGCGTTGAGGGCCAGGGAAACGAAATTCTTGGAGGAGGTGAAATCCATAGGGATGTCACGAATGTCAGTGGGCATTTCCTGAACTGGGGAAAGAGGATGGTGTCAAGGTAGGAATAAATGATTCGGATGGGAGAGGCTCAGGATGAGAGAATAGGTCGACTGGGGCAGTCAGGTTTGTGAATCTTAGGAAGGAGGTAGAATCAGGGAGTGCGCAGTTCACAGACAATGAGGTTGAAGTTTGTGGATGGGAGATACCCAGAGATGATGCGATTGTGAATGGTCTGCGAGATGATGGTTTGTTGAGGGGAGGAGAGGTTGTGATCGGGGTCAGTAGGAGGAGGTGCCTGCGAGTTGGCACCTGGCTTCAGCTTTGTTCCTCTGCCCGACTCACAAGCCTAATTCATGATGAATGGATTATGCCTAAATCGTCCATTCTCCTGCTCCTCGGATGTTGCCTGACCTGCTGTGCTTTTCCAGTACTACACTCTCCACTCATTCATTATTACTGCCTCATTTCACACTCCCAGGTCCATGCTGTCTGTTTGATACTAATGAGCACTGTTCTCATGGACTGCAACAAATCTGCCAATCTGAAACAAAAACAGAAATTGCTGTAAAATCACAGGTGAGCTGACAGCATCTGTGCAGATGAATCACAGTTAACGTTTCACATCCATTGGGTCCCTCTCTCCACAGATGCTGCCAGACGTCCTTAAATATTCCAGCAACGTCTGTTTTTGTTTGATTTTCAACATCAGAAATTTTTTCATTTTTGTTTTCTTATTTTCTGCCAATATGATTTGGCTAAAGATTACGTTAAATGTTTTAAATATGACTGTGATGGAATGGCAATATTCCACCAGCCGGCTCCTTTTATTTGGTTCACGTGACCAATGCCTTTCCACTTGGTCACCGCGCCCTCGAGCTGCACTGCATATAAATTGACAAAATTGTGGGATTCTCTCGGATTGGCAATCAGGAGCGAGATTGATTGAAATTATTGAAGACTTTAGATAAACCGATAAAATACGGGATATAAAACGGAAACTGAAAGGGAAAGGGAGAACAGCAAATGATAGTTTTTTGACAAAACTGAAATATAATTGCTCAAGATTCAGAAAGTGCTTTCATCCACAAACATACCATAATATAGAATGTAATGTTTGGGGCAACCAATGCAAGCAGATTGCAAAATCTTGGTTTTAAAGTCTTGCTGCAAATGTTTTGGTTTTCATGAACGCACACATGGGATTCAGTGCTGTAATCATCTCCTAAAATGGAAAAGGAAATCCTTGCCTTCGAGGATACGTGGGGAATGTTGACTGATTCATCCCAGTAATGGCAGGACTGTCCTCTGGAAGCGTATGAGTTAAATCTTTCAATGTTCCATGGAGTTTCAAAAGAGTGGTGAAGAGAATGTTTCCATTCACAAATTAATCATTCAGTAGAATTCAATTCAGGGACGCATGGAATGATGAACAAATTGAACAAGAACACGGACATACGATACACAATAGCTACGACCATTACTATGTGAAAACTGTTGATTTCAGATCCACGGTGACAATTTACTGTCCAGAACCAGTCTGCACTGGAATGACTGGAGAAACACTATGAAATATTTGAACATCAGTCGCCTTGAGAAATAGCTGGGACTGACTCAGGACACGGGGATTTAGAGATGTTGGCCTTTCAAAACTTTCAGACATTCCGTGGAAGAATAAAGGAAGTGATAGAAACTTTTCGTCTCCATGGAGACGATGTTCATGAACTGGATAGATAGTAATTTACCTTATTGGAATTTATAAATAGAGGCGTCATATTTAAAAAGCAAAGAGTTCATCGTGTAACTGTAAAATCTTTTGGTCACTCTCAGTGGGAACATTGTGTGTAATCCTTGTTCTCATTCTCCACCAAAAACATGTAAAGAAGTTAGAAAGGGCGCAGACGCTGTTTCCTGGATAGCAAGATATTAGAAAGCCAAGTGACGTTGTTTACTGACACATAAATTTATCAGAAAGGATATAAACGGGATGATAGAAAGAATGAAGGAGTTTATTCACGAGATTTGGAAATGCTGGATGCACAAACACGCAAGTTTGATGTAAACAAATGAGATTTTCACGTAACGCGAGGTTTGAATGAGTAAATCGGGGAAAGTCCCTCTTTTGAGTGAATCAATAACTTTCGTTAGAGCTTCAAAACCATTACTGAATGATTAAGAAAAGTTTGGATGAGAGTTTCTTCCACTCAATAGAGTTATTTAAATAGTGAACGACTTTCCAGATATAAAACGTAGAAGCTGACTTCAGAGTGTATTAAAAGATACACGAACAAACGTACAAGGAGAGAATTTACCATTGAGTGAAAGTCAGTGTAGTTGTGTAACAATTTCGAATTTGTTGACTTCAGACACAAAGACATTTCATGAACATGTACAACTGAATAAGACTGAGTATAACAAGTTCATGGAGTGGTAAGGTGTGGCGTATTATTCAAGGTGAAACTCTGTAAATGGAGCTGATGTCCTAAAATAACTGCAGACAGAAATTATATTCTAATGAGCAGGAATTGAATCATCACTTGGAGAGGCAACACCCACTTTAAAGATTTGACCACATTCACATGATGTTATGCATATTTCGTACATTCTTAACTCCACCCAAGAAATCCACCAAGAAGACTCTGTCCTTTTGTATTGTTAACCCCCTGTACTGCTCTGCAGCACGCCATTGAAGATAAAATATGCTCAGACCAAAATTCAATTCAATACAATATTCAAACGGTCCTATGTGATTTCTTTTTTTATTATTATTGCAATAACCTTTGTGAGTTTGCAACAAACTGTGGAACATGAAACCAGTTCAACATCTATGTTCCCGGAATTTAAAGCAGTGCTCATGGGAAACGTTATCCATCTGCTAAAAAAATCACCTTCGGCTCTCTCTCTCCACATATGTCTCTTCACGTTTTAGATATTTGCAGTATGTTTGTAGATCAAGGAGTCATTATCCAGAAAAGGTTATTTCTCAATCCACAAACACGGGTATTTTCCCATAAACTTGTCTTTGCTCAATATCACCTTCTGTCCGTATCCCACAACACGATGACAAATTGAAGCTGCTCCATGTGAGACTCAAACTTCAAACTTCGGCACAGCACACCCCAGTATACTGAAACAGAGATACCGTGCACTGGTCACCTTCAGCACAGGAGCAACACATTAATGCTTACCTCCACATTCCTGGTTTTACCTTAACATTTGGGAAACCGAGTTTCTCTGATTCCATGGCTAGTAACGGGGATTATATGATCATCTTCACCAGTGGTTCTGCCCCGCGTGAGGAAAGTGGTGAGGTCCTCATTGTAAAGATGGGTAGATTTTAGAAATGTACAATTTCATCTTTTGCCTTCACTAACCCATGAGCTTTTTATTTTGTTTTGCATCTGTAGAAATCTTAAAATCTTCATCTTGAACAGACTCAATGACAGATCTCCATTGTGTCTCTGGCATCGAATTTCATAGTGTAAACTCCCTCTGAATTCTTCCACCGCAGTCCGCTGTTTGGGAAGTATTCCTGTTGTGGGATATACACATCCCCGTCTGTCACCTGCTGCTCCCAGCATGCGCTCTGGCACTGCACTCATTTTCCTTCTGACACTTGCTCACTGTGTTGCTGTGATCATACAGTGACTTGGTGTCGCACGGCCCAGGAAAATGATACAGATCAAGGTTTTTGCATTGTTGAGTTCAATTGTCAGTTTAGCCTTATTTTGGATTTTGAAATTGTCTGTCCTGTACACAAGTGAGTGTCAAAAACATCTGAGCGGAAGTTAGGTGTTCCGAATAATGACATTGAGCACTATGCACTCTCCTCCAGTCTGGAAAACAATTCCTCACAGGCAATTTAATAGACAATAGACAGCAGGTGCAGGAGTAGGCCATTCTGCAATTCGAGCCAGCACCACCATTCATTATGATCATGGCTGAACATCCTCAATCTGTATCCTGTTCCTGCCTTAGTCCCATAACCCTTGACTCCACGATCCTTAAGAGATCTGTCCAAGTCTTTCTTGAAAGAAAACCTCCTGCTGTCTCGGGTTCTTCATTCCATTGACTTCAAATCTTCACAGAATTCAACAGACCTTGTTACATATTCATTTCCTCACATTTGTTCAGATCATTATGTGCATAGTGTGACAGTGGGAGTGCACTTGCCCCACAACCCAGGGGTCAGACCATAGTCTTGGAAACGTACTGTGTTATTTCTCATTTCACCAACACCAGGGAGAAATATCTGCTGCTCTGCATGATTTACGAAATTCAATTATTCATAAGGTCATAGCTGCGCCTGCATCTGCGACGAGGTGGCTGAGAGGTTAAGGCGATGGACTGCTGATCCATTGTGCTCTGCACGCGTGGGTTCGAATCCCACTCTCGTCGCTGTCATCAATGGCTTTCAACGGTGCTGTTTTCAGATGATGTATGGAAACTGGGATTCAAATAGTTATTTTATCTGCATTGACGCTATGACAAAAATCTCAAAGAATAGTTTGAGCCAGTTGACGAAACTACATTGCAATGTCCGTTGCATTGGGATAATGAAAAGGAGCGCAATTTTCCTTTTCAAGTCAAGTTGCTGTGAACATTTTATCGTATGAAAGACATCCAGGAAAATCAAATAACGAGAGCTGCGAAGTGCATGTTTATGCAAAGGGATTCTGAATGAATGTTTTGCCACATGAAATCTGGATGAGGTTGAGTAGGAGTAATTCATCCTGGTGAGAAGAGCACAGCCAGACAGCACAAAATAATGGAGATATTTCAAAATGGGCAGGGCGTGGGTTTAGGGGCACTGAGAACTGGCTGTAAATGCACAGTGGAGAATTGCCGCTGTGGGTGCCGTGCATGGGCACGGAGAGACTTACACATTGGTCTCGCCCTCGCCCCTTGCTCTCGCCGTTGATGAAGGCTGGACATAAGGCACAGATAAACACAAGATGTGAGAAGCAAGCTCCCTCACGTTATGCACACACTGGACGCATCACTTTGAACTATGAACAACTGGAGAAATCAGCATGTTAACTATAGGGAGTGAAACTAAACTGTGGATCAATAACCGCATATTCATGCAACATAAACATGAAAAATGATTTAAAATGTAGGGTGTAGGTTTGCTCGCTGAGCTGTAGCTTTGATATCCAGACGTTTCATTACTTGGCTAGGTAACATCATCATCAGTGGCGACCTCCAAGTGAAGCGAAGCTGTTGTCTCCTGCTTTCTATTTAAATCTTTCTCCTCGATGGGTTTCCTGGGGTTTGTGGTGATGTAATTTCCTGTTCGTTTTATGAGGGGTTGATAAATGGCATCTCGATCTAAGTGTTTGTTTATGGCATTGTGGTTGGAGTGCCAGGCCTCTAGGAATTCTCTGGCGTGTCTTTGCTTAGCCTGTTCCAGGATAGATGTGTTGTCCCAGTCGAAATAGTGATATTTATAATCCGTATGTAGGACTACGAAGAGAGAAGGTCGTGTCTTTTTGTGGCTAGCTGGTGTTCGTGTATCCTGGTGGCTAACTTTGTTCCTGTTTGTCTTACGGAGTGTTGGTGGCAGTCCTTGCGTGGAACTTTGTAGATGACGTTGGTTTTGTCCACGGGTTGAACTGTGTCTTTTAAGTTTGTTAGTTTTTGTTTGAGAGTGTTGGTGGGTTTGTGTACGACTAGGATTCCGAGGGGTCTTAGTAGTCCAGCTGTCATTTCTGAAACTTCTTTGATGTTTGGTAAGGTGGTTAGGGTTTCTGTCTGTGTTTGGTCTGCTTGGCGTGGTTTGTTCTTGAGGAATCTGTGGACTGTATTTTTTGAGTATCAGTTCTTCTCCATTACGTTGTATAGGTGGTTCTCCTCTGTTTTCCGAAATTCGTCTGTGCTGCAGTGTGTGGTGGCTCGTTGGAATAATGTTCTGACACAGCTTCGTTTGTGTGTGTTGGGATGGTTGCTGATGTAGTTAAGTATTTGGTCAGTGTTTGTCGGTTTTCTGTATACGCAGGTTTGTAGTTCTCCATTGTCCTTTCTTTCTACTGTAACGTCCAAGAATGCGAGGTTGTTTCCGGTTTCTTCCTCCTTGGTGAACTTTATGCCTGTGAGGGTGTTGTTAATGATGTTAAATGTCTTTACTATCTTGTTTTGTTTTGTGATGCCAAAGGTGTCATCTACATAGCGGAGCCAGATTTTTGGTTTGATTGTTGGTAGGGCTGTTTGTTCTAGTCTTTGCATTACCGCTTCTGCTATGAATCCTGATACCGGAGATCTCATGGGTGTGCCGTTGGTTTGTTTGTAGACTATGTTGTTGAAAGTGAAGTCGGTGGTGAGGTACAGGTCCACGAGCTTCATTATGTTTTCGTTGGTAATGTGATTGATGGTTGTTGGTGCGTCTGTGATGGTCTCTTCTAAAAGTGTGGTAAGTGTTTCCTTTGCCAGGTCGATGTTGATGGAGGTGAACAGTGCTGTTATGTCGAATGAGATCATTGCTTCTTCGTCCTCTATTTTGGTGTTTTTGATGATTTTTAGGAATTCCTGGGTGGAGTGGATGGAGTGCTGTGACTCTTCTATGAGGCATTTCAGTCTTGAGTGTAGTTCTTTGGCCCGTCTGTAAGTTGGTGTTCTGGGTAAAGAGACTATGGGTCTGAGGGGGGCTCCTTGTTGATGGATTTTTGGTAGTCCGGTTCACCTGTATTGTGACATGAATCCAATGACCATGGGTACCGAATTTAGCTATCAGTCTCTGTGGGGGCACTTTTAGCTGTTGCCTGTTCCGAAGACCGCCTTTGAGGGTTGTCACACAGGGACTAACACTTCAACATATTATCTGTGCTGGCACTGATTGGTAAAGCCCACCTGAGAATGTAAGTGTTAAAAGAAAGTTTTTCGATTTACATAAGAAATAAATGAAACTTACATAGTCATTCTAACAGATGGAAGACTTCACAAGCAATCAAGGTATTTTTCCAATGTATAATTTCAGTGACATTACACTGTAACCTTTCGCTATAAATTCTGTACCTGACCACTGTGTACTCCACAGCCACCTGATTCAGGAGCAGCTCTCCAAAACGCTATTGCTTCTATTAAACCTGTTGGGCTATGACCTGGTGTTGTGCGATTTTTAACTTCGTATTAGAATGCAGATCTCTCAATTAAAATAGAGACGAAGAAGCAATTATTCTCTCAGACAGTTCTGCATCAGTGGACTTTCTTGTAGCAGAAGGCTGTTGAGGAAGTGTCATTAGGTGTAATGAGGCTGAGATCGGCAGATCTTCAAACAGCAACGACATCAAGCATTCTGGCGAAAGGCAAGAAATTGCAGTTCAAGGTTATCAGATCAGATATGAAACCATTCAATAGCGGTGTAGACTTGATGGTCTGAATGGTGACTACCTGTTCCTAAAATTGTTGGCCTTAATATGAAGCTGCAAAACCGAGCTGAGTAAAATGTGCCAAATTTAAAAAAAAGCATGGTCTCCCGGAGCACTGAACAGAGGTGAAATGTACAAAGAACAACACACAAAGGGCAGACAATATTGGGTAATTGATCCGTTGAGATCAGTATACCAAGGTAAACAGGAAAACCGATATTCATTATCTACATTGAACCTGGCTGCACGAGGCATGTAGTTAACTCTCACAAACCACTATTCCCCTTCCGTTTTCCTGACGCCCCCTCCGTTCTTGTTTTAAACTGATTGAACGTCAGGCAATTGCAGATGACATTGCTGATGTGGAACTGTAGCAGATAGAACATAGAACATTACAGCGCAGTTTAGGCCCTTCGGCCCTCGATGTTGCGCCGCCCTGTCATACTAATCTGAAGTCCATCCCATCGACACTATTCCATGTTCGTCCATATGCCTCTCTAATGATGACTTAAATGCACTTAATCTTGGCGAATCTACTACCGTTACAGGCAAAGCATTCCATGCCCTAACTACTCTCTGAGTAAAGAAACTACCTCTGACATCTGCCTTATACCTATCTCCCCTCACTTTAAAGTTGTGATCCTCGTGTTTGCCATCCCCATACTTGGAAAAAGACTCTCCCTGTCCACCCTATCTAACCCTCTGATTCTCTTGTATGTCTCCATTAAGTCACCTCTCAATGTTCTTCTCTCTAACGAGAACAGCCTCAAGGCCCTCAGTCTTTCCTCGTAATACATTCCTTCCATACCAGGGAACATGCTAGAAAATCCGCTCTGCACCCTTTCCAAAGCGTCAACATCCCTCTTATAATGCGATGACCAGAACTGTTCACAATACTTCAATGTGGCCGTACCAGAGTTGTGTACAGCTGCAGCATAACCTTCTGATTCCGGAATTCAATCCCTCTATTAATAAAGGCCAAAACACTGTTTTCCTTCTTAACAACCCTGTCAATCTGGGTGGCAACTTTCAGGGATCTGTGTACATGGACACCGAGATCTCTCTGCTCATCTGCACTCCCAAGAATCTTACCATTAGCCCAGTACTTTGCATTCTGATTACTCCATCCAAAGAGTATCACCTCACACATGTCCACGTTAAACTCCATTTGCCACCTCTCAGCCCAGCTCTGCAGCTTATCTATGTCTCTCTGCAACCTACTACATCTTTCGTCACTATCCACAACTCCACCGACCATAGGGTTGTCCGCAAATTTACTAACCCACCCTTCTAAGACCTCATCCAGGTCATTTATAAAAATGACGAATAGCAGTGGACCCAACATCGACCCTTGCAGAAAGCCGCTAGTAACTGGACACCAAGATGAACAGATTGCATCAACTACAACACTCTGTTTTCTTTCAGCGAGACAATTACTGATTCAAACTGCTATGTCACCCACAATCCCATTCCTCCGCATTTTGTAACATAGCCTACTGGGGGAACCTTATCGAACACCTTGCTGAAATCCATACACAGCATATCAACCTGTTTACTCTCATCCACCTGTTTGGTCACTTTGTCAAAAAACTCATAACATTCGTTAGGCACGACCTACCCTTTACAAAACCGTGCTGACTGTCCCTGATCAGATTATTATTTTCTAGATGATTAAAAATCCTATCTCTTGTAACCTTTTCCAAAGCTTTAACAACAACTGAAGTGAGATTTACTGGTCTGTAATTACCAGGGTTGTCTCTACTACCCTTCTTGAACAAGGGAACCACATTTGCAATCATCCAGTACTCAGGCACTATTCCTGTCGACAATGATGATTTCTAGATCAATGGCACAGGCTCGGCAATCCCCTCCCTTGCTTCACAGAGGAACCTAGGATAAATCCCATCTGGCCCAGAGGACTTGTCGATTTTCACACTCTGCAGTATTTCTAATACCTCTTCCTTGTGAACCTCAATCTCTTCGAATCTAGATGCAAGTATCTCTGTATCTTCCTCGCCAACATTTTCATTTTATATCGTGAACACTGTCGAAAAATATTTATTTAGTGTTTCCCATGTCTCCTCTGACTCCACACACAACTTCCCACTATTATTCTTGATTGGACCTAATTTAACTCTCGTCATTCTTTTATTCCTGACATACCTATGGAAAGCCTTAGGGTGAACACTTATCCTATCCGCCAACAACTTCTAATATCTCCTCCTGGCTCTCTTGTCTCCTCCTGGCTCTTCTGAGCTCTCTTATTAGGTCATGCAGTGAAACGATTCTGTCTGCTGCTTCGAAATATCAGGCAGTATTTCGTATTGATAACTGTAAACGTTAACCTTTAACAAGCCATGACAGTAAAATCACTGAATCCTCATCACTATACTACCAGGGAAGATTTCTGTTAACATCACCCTGGACACCATGAGATTCGCCATTCTATTCTCCCATCCTTCTGTGCGGGGTTCCCTCGGCCCTATTCCGGTCTTGTTGGTTGGTTTACAATACTGAGGCTATCCAATCATCTTTGCATTTCAGTTTCTAAAGGATGAGGCCTTCTCTCTGAGCTGGCAATGTGCTTGCTCAGTGGTGATAAAACTGTCCTTGTAAACTAGAAAGTGCTTGAAATAGGCCATTCCTGTTTTTCATTCCATGAACTTGAGGCAAACCGTTCGGCAGGACAGGAAATATTGGGCGTGAGCAGTGATCAAGTTTGGCAGCAAGAACGAGGTGAGGCAGTATAAACTACAGAGTAATGGGGAAAAAATGGGCAAGGAACACTGGGACGGGAGAGGCCGAATGCTTCCTTTCTTTGCTGTAACCAGACTTTGGTTTTGAATTCTGAAATGCAACAACATCAGACAAGCCGGTGAAATCTTACTTTCTGCTTGTTTTCTCCCGAGGCCTGTGTCACACTTGGGGAAATGTGTCCACGTGCTTCAGTCTATGTTTAAAAATGGGGTTCAGGTCCCATCTCAAACTTTAATCCCATTTATTGTGTTTTACGAGATTAAAACGTTCCAGAGAAATTACCATTCAGGTGAAACGTTAGCGTTCACAAGTTTACAGACCAAGTGCTGGGAAATGAGATGAAGGGACCCATTTCTGTGCTGTAAACACTCGATGATTAAATCATTTTTGAGGGGAAACATATCTGCAGTGACATAATTCCAAAAACTGTGTTATGAAGAAACGGTGCAACGGCTTCTGCCCTCATCCCTGGTGATCTAGTGGTTCGTATTCAGCGCTTTAACTGAGTGGCCTGGGTTTCATTACCATTCAGGAAATCAGGACTTCTTGTTCCTGATGCAGAGAGCGCAGCTCTACCAGGAACCTGTTTCATGCCTTAGATCAGTCAATACCCCAGCTCATCAAAGAAGGGAAATGTGCCTTCCCTCTCTCTGCACAGTCGGGCAGTTAATCCTTCATTCTCCTCTGATTCCACTTCCCAAAGAGTTTCAAAATATTGTCAAAACTGAGTCTCAGCTATTTTTTTCTGCCTTTTGATATATAGGAGCTGCAGCGATTGAGTGCTTTGGTTTCTGAAAATGAAACGTACCCATGAGCAACGTATTGGGCTATTCCAGGATTGCCTTCTCTGACAGCGCTGGGACATGACTGATGTTGTCTGTGATATGGAAGTGCCAGTGTTTGAGTTGAGTAGACAAAGTTAAAAATTACACAATATCAGGGCAGAGTCCAGCAGGTTTATTTGGAAGCACTAGCTTTCGGAGAGCCGCTCCTTCATCAGGTGGGTGTTTTTCTGCAGAAACTTGGTGTGTGTGTCAATATGCACGATCTTTTGGAAGATCATCTGGACTTTAACCGACCGTTCGTGGTGTCGACGGTACCCATGACTTGGAGGTGTTGGTGTTGGACTGGGCTGGACAAATTTATTATTCACACAAAGAAATTTTAGATTCCAACAGTTGACAAACACCTGATGAAGAAACAGTGCATGGAACACGAGTGCTTCCAAATACGTCTGTTAATACCATCTGGTGCTGTGTGATTTTTACTCTGATAGCATTTGGTAATGTTTAACTGATCGAAGACAGTGAAAGAATATTCGCTCGTGAAGATGAAAATTTCAAATATTATCCACCTCAGCATAACAAAAATGATTAGGTTGGATTTGTGATGAATCTCCACAATGCGCCTGCGCAAAGTCAAAGTCGAACTGACAACTGCCTGATATGAATGGTTGTACCACTGGCCAGATGCACAGCTGAGATTTTACATGCTGCAGAGCTGTGGTGTTAACAAGGACATGAGCAATAACAGTGACAGTCACAAGGTGAACAAAGAACAAAGATAATCACCATCATTGATTCACTCCAAATTGTCCTCAAAAAAACGACCATTCACAATCTGATCAGCCAATCAATGAGGTCACTGCCGATCTTGGAAATTGCAACTGACTTTGCTGCGTTTTCATCATAATTTGAGGTAAACTCCAGCCTAATCATAACATCGCATATTCCCATTAATTTTCATCTTTAGATTACGTTAATGACCTGTCCGTATTTGCAGGAAATGAGTGAAAATGTCCTTCCGGTGATGTTATCCAATCCAGAGTCGTCCAGAAAAGAAAAGACAAAGACATGAAACATCACTCCCATTTCTCTCTGTACCAATGCGTTTTCCTGAGTTGAATATTTGCAGGACTTGTCTTTACTATCTAAAGAATTAATTATTTTCCCGGGAAAGATTTTTCATAAATCAATTGACATCTGAGGTGTTGAAACATATCTTACTTCAGATTAAAATAGTTGAATATCTTTTCCCCCAGCCTAATATCCCAATCCTCCCTCCTCTTCCATGTAAATACAAGCTTTGCCAGGTGATGTTGGAGCTCCGAACCTGACGTTCCAATGCTCCTTGCTGCTCCATGTCAATAGAAGCGGCTCTACTTGAAGTTGGAGCTCCCAGTCTGATGTCCCAATGCTCCCTGCTCCATGTCAGTCGAAGTGGTGCAGTTCAGGTTAGACCTACCACTCTGATGTCCGAATGCTCCCTGCTGCTACATGTCTTTTAAAGCTGATCCAGGTGAGAGTGGAGCTCCCAGATAGATCTCGCAAAGCCCCCTGCTCCATGCTAACTGAAGCTGCTGTAAATGAGGATGGATCTTGCATTCGGATGGGCCAATTCTCCCTGCTGCTCCATGTCAACAGAAGCTGCTCCAGGTGTGGTTGGAACCCCCAGACTGATGTCACAATGCTCCCTGGTCCACGTCAAAAGACGCTGCTCCAGATGAAGTGGGAGCTCCCATCCCTGGCAGCTCACATACTTCTATACCATCATAGAAATACTGCCCACTGAACATTTCCACCACTGGAGCCATTGGTGGAATATTTGCATCATGAGAACATAATATTATTTGTAGTCACCACCGAATCATTATTTCCAAAATTCATTCTTTCTTAAACCTTATTTAGGATGTGCATACTGCAGTCAATCCGAAGTAAGATAATGGTGCTAATTGATGTAAGCTTAATAAAAATTACATCCTATTTTTCATGTTGAGTAACTGCGACTTAGAAAGGACAATGTTTATATTGAAATCACACTTTTATTCCAGGTGAGAGAATGTGGTTTGCATTATTTAAAATGAACTTGTTCACTGTGTAAAATGATCAAATAGATCTCAATTTCAAAACAAAATTGGTAACGTTGTCATCCATCTTGAAATGTGGTGTCTTCTTCTTTCAACCAGACGGGTATGATAACGAAAAGTCTATTAATGATATGCGTATAAAGACACTTTAAATCGCAAGGTTGTTGGTGCGTCTGTGATGGTCTCTTCTAAAAGTGTGGTAAGTGTTTCCTTTGCCAGGTCGCTAATGATAGAGGTGAACAGGTGCCCTATCTCCAAACAGAGACCCTCCTACAAACACACACACACACACACACACACACACACACACACACACACACACACACACACACACACACACACACACACATATCCGTCTGTGGGGTGAATTTGTACTTGCAGAGTTACATTGTACTTTGCTCAAAAACATCATGAATCCATGTAAGTCTCTGGTAACTCATTTTTATAAATTAGTATCAGTCTAAACATTATGGAACAGACAGCAGCTCAAGGGGGCAGACACCAGTTGTTAAACTTCACCTGAGAATAAAACTTTAAATTAAAAAAGTTTTGCGCTTTGCATATGAAAGAAGTGAAGCTAACATGGTCATTCTAACAGATCGGAGACTGAGCAAACAATCAAGGTATTTTCAATGTACGATTTCAGTTACATCACACTGCAAACATATGCTATAAATTCTGTGTCTTACAACTGTGTACTCCACAATCACCTGATGAATGAGCAGTGGTCCGAAAGCTAGTACTTCCAATTAAACCTGTTGAACTAGAACCTGGGGTTGTGTGATTTTCAAATTTGCATACCCCAGTCCAAAACCGGCATCTCCAAGTCATTCGATACGAGGTGCTCTGGTCACAGAACTAAACTTTCTGCATCCAACTTATTAAATCCTTGAAAATACCTCTATGTTTCAATCAGGATCATTTTGTAGTACTGAGTCTCAGCAGGCAAAGGCAACTGATTTCAGCGTTTCTTCCCATTTGATTTTATCTCCGATATGAAATTCTCACTGATTCTGCCAGAACTGTTACCTTTGCTGTGTTGTAATGTCAGGAATTCATGTTCAATTTAAGATTTCCATAAGGAACAACAATTTTTTTTTCCCTGACTGGAAATCAACATTAGGAAATAGCAGTGAGACAGCTGCATTTCAGCACTTTCGCACCAAGGACGACATATGCAATCCTTGGTACTTGTCTTGATGACTTTATTTTTGCCTATTTGGTTCAGTTGAAAAATGACAGTCATTGAATATTTAAAAGCATGGCGAATGGTCTTTCAGCCTATTGTATCATTATCAGTTATCAAACATCTGGCTTGTAAACCCAGTTTACAGCACGTGACTCATCGCCTGGTGTGTTCTAACATTTCACGCATTAGTTAAATTGTTATTCAATTTCTTAAGGGCTTGAGTGGAACCAAAAACATCTCTGTGTACTAACAGTTCTGAAAGACAAACTCTTTCTCAGAGCCGTTTGTCAGTTTTCCTCATGAAGCTGCGGAAAATGTTTCTGCGCTCGCATCTGAATTGGTTTACCCTGTTTCTTCCTCAGCTTCCTCCTTCTTTCTATTAAATGGTTTAGACTCCAGAACAGGCACAAGGTGCAGGTTGCGGAAGTCACGTGTTTGCGCTTTCATTGACACTCTGCCTCGCCAGGAGCTACAGACCTTCCCCACGCTGATTCAGACAGCACTGTCCTTCCTGTGACATTTCCCATGGAGAATGGAAGGACAGACATTAATAACCCGCATTTGGAAACGGAGCGACAGTTTAAAAGCATTTCCAGTGCCCCAGCGAGGAATTGAGCTCCTAACTCCCGCATAACATACAGCAACACTCACCACTATACTCGCAAGGACAACAGTTTCAAAGGAGAACTTCAGCCCGTTGTGGTTGCATTAGTCAAAAGAAACTGCTTTACGACCCGAATGGTTTAGCCCATAACCTTACAGGTATTGGCAGAACATATTCACATGTGCATATTCCTTCAGGTTATAAGGGTTGCTGTCTCTCTGACCCTTACAGACAGGTTGTTGCAAATTCCAACACCCGCCGGCCTAAACCAATTTTCTCCACATCTACTTTAACCTTTCTGTCTTTCTCATTAAATTTCTGGCCCCCTGTGATCGTTCTTTCCATCGATGGGAAACGCTTCTTTCAGTCTACCTTACAAACTCCTCTGCACAGTGACAAACAACCCCAGTTTGTCCTGTCTCCCTTCATGACTGAAACTCTTCAGCCTCGACACTATCCGAGTGAATCTCTCCTGCAACTTTCCCAGTGCGTTCTCATCCCTGGACAATTCTAGCACTGAGTCGAATGAACATATTTCCATTCTGTAACAGCATCGGTGGTGGAACTGCAGCATTTATTGCCTTTCGGTCTGGAGTCACGTGGACGCCAGATCAGATAAGGGCGGTAGTTTCCTTCCCTCAAGGACGTCAGTGAAACAGATGGGTTTTTCAGACAACGTATTCTTCATTCTAGGCATTTATTGCATTCACATACTATCATCGTCGTGGTGTGGTGGGAATCCAACCCGTGTCCACAGAACATTACCTGGCTTTGCTGTGTTAACAATCCAGCGATAATACCACTAGGCTATCGCAGAAAGCCCTCATGGGGGATCTTTTCCAATAGAGTCTCTTTTCCCCAGTTATTTCCTATGCCCTTTTATTGAGCCTCAACCTCCAATAATCTCTGGTCCATGTCAGTAAAAGCTGCTAAAAGAGAATTGATCTCACAGCCACGATATCCAAATAGATCGAATGATTTGAAGGTGCCAACGAAGAGATTGGGGCAACAGTGAGTGCAACGGCACAGACTGGATGGTACCAACGTGCAAGTGTATGTTAGATTGTGCAATGCCTCAGTCAAATGGGATGAGGGACGGAAAAGAGAGCTAGGGAGAGTGCGAGGGAGAGACATCTTCGAGAACTTTTGAGTTTAAATCCTGATACATGAAACGCAGAAATATCAGAAAACAAAATTCAATGGAAAACAGATCATCCCCTCGGAGAATTTTATCTTCTAAAAACGACTAATTTCTGACCGTGTTTCACCAAAAATAAAACTTTGAGAGAACTGACCGCCATGATGCGAATTCGAGCCGAGGTCGCTGCAATCAAAACGCAGAATACGAACTGCTAAACGGTGACAGCACTCCACAGAGCATGCTTATAAACTGCAACCAGGATGGTAGCAGAGGAAATGTCAGGGTGAATGTACAATATCAGGACTTAGCGACAGGCATGTGGGAATGCAGAATGAACCGAACCTTTAACTTTAGCGTCCCCAGAGATTGTGGAGATTCCATGAATGAGAGTACAGAAGAATGGGATTAATGAAACTCTCCAAACTCTTGGCAGAGTGCAGAATATTGTTGAAACGTATGCTTCAATAGCATTATATTTGAACATCGGCTACTTCATCACTTTGCCCACACAAGGCAGGACCAATTGCTGCATGCAATCACACATCATCCCAGTTCCAGATCCGGAATCAGAGAAACTGTGTGAAGCATGCACGAAGATCCAATTGTAAACTGGGATGGAATGACGGGAGAGAGGCGCATGTATTTCCGAGGTTGGGACAGTTCCTGGTCAAAAGCGGGGTGGAAGGGAATACTTGCCCCCATTTATAATATTATGACCATAAACAGTACATGTTGCTGAGACAGCCGATTGGCGCATCTTAAGCGTGTGGAGACTTTAACTTTGGGGTGGCAAGGTTTGAAATTTCATTTTCGTATTTGGATCATTGGTTTTGACATTGGCATCTGCTTTTGTTCGCATCAGCTCAGAATCAGCTTCTTGTTACCAATAAATACTGCAACCTGGAGAAGGTTGTAGGTGGTAGTGTAATTTTTAAACGGTTAGCTGCCTTTTAGTCTTTTCTACCTCATAGTGAACACAAGCAGACACTCGAAACTGTTGCCGGACCTCCCCCACGTTTATATGAATGAAACAGTTGTAACAGCTTTCCTCGATAGTTGAGAGGCCGCCCTTAACCACAGTTGTACAACATCCATATCCATATAAGGGAAGAATGGGAAGCTCAAACACTGATTGGCCAAGTGAATGATAAAAGAATCGCAGGCACCAGAACCCAAATAAGGAAAACAGTGGGGAATCCGAGCACTCGTTGGTCAAGGCAGCAGTAGTAAACCCAGCCCACATATAGATGTATATAATGTGTGGAGATTACTATGCTTGTGTGTGTGTACCTTTGGGAACAGCACCCGACTTTGCAAAGTTGAATGAAAAAGTTTTGGACAGACTCCTCCGTGTCTTTGTTCCTGGGAAGGGAAATAAAAAGTGCCGTAGATGGGGCTGGATAGCCACCTATCTCGCACAAGGTGGTGTTGTGGTTATATAATAAACTAGTCATCCTTGGGGACTCACACACGGAATTGGTAATGTTAAAGTTCGATGAATAAAACCTGGAATGGAAGCCTGACCTCAGGAACAGAGAACATGCCTTTAATTTCCTGCAATCCCATTCATACATGTCGCTTATATAGGGGATGCTACTACCTTTACCCAATCCTGCCTACTTGTGTCTCCAGGAGCTGAACGAAATAGCTGACCCTTAATCCGAGAATGACGACTGTGTGTGACACTATCCCTCTGAAGCACATCCTATCAGACCCACACTCCATACCTATTCTGTACCGCTTCATTTCCCATGGCTGATCCCAGTAACCTGCACACCTTGTGGGAGGAAACTCACACAATCAAAGAGAGAATGTGCAAACTGCACACAGTCACACGAGACTGGGATCAAATCCATATCTTTTGTGCAGCGAGGCAGCAGCGAATCAGGAAGAACAACTAATGGTGTCCTGACCAGCGACATCCACACCCTGTGGATATATCAGGAAGAATAAAAACACATTCATAACATGGACAGCGGGACTTGCGTCTGCATGGACATGATTTGAACCAATCGTTTATCCTGGGTAGATACAAGGACACCGGTATCACAGAGAAACCAGCGCAATGCGGGATTCAATTACCTGCTGAAGTGGAAACTCAACTACTCAGTCAAAGTGAGGACAGATTATTCAACAGTCCCGTGTGTGGGAAGGGCTCAATGAGCAGAAGAACCTCTAGAGTAACCAACAAGATTACATATCCCAGAAGGAGATCAATTAAACTGTCAATGCTGCTGTTAATCCCAACCAGCTGCCAGTTTCATAGCGTTAAAGTCATAGACTCACACAGCATGAAAACAGGCCTTTCAGTCCGACCAGCTCATACTGAACATAATGCCAAACTCGACGAGTCGCATCTGATGACTCTTGTAACTGCTGAGGGTAAATAATGTCCTTGTGATATTATTACTGCATTGTTAATATGAATGTCCAGATATAATTCTGTGGACACAGGTTCAAACCCTGGCAAGGCAGATGCTGGAATTTTAGTTAAATAAATTCCTGGAGTCTAATAATGATGTTGAATCAGTTGTTATGGATCTGATTCACTAACGCCTGATAGGGAAGGAAACTCAAAGTTTGGGAGAAGATTTGTAGCTCGGGTGCTCGTTGTTGTGCTTTTGTTCGCCGAGCTGGGAATTTGTCTTGCAAACGTTTCGTCCCCTGTCTAGGTGACATCCTCAGTGCTTGGGAGCCTCCTGTGAAGCGATTCTGTGCTGTTTCCTCCGGCATTTATACTGGCCTGTCTCTGCCGCTTCCGGTTGTCAGTTCGAGCTGTCCACTGTAGTGGCCGGTATATTGGGTCCAGGTCGATGTGTTTGTTGATAGAGTCTGTCGATGACTGCCATGCCTCTACGAATTCCCTGGCTATTCTCTGTTTGGCTTGCCCTATAATGGTAGTGTTGTCCCAGTCGAATTCATGTTGCTTGTCGTCTGTGTCTGGCTGGTATGTGACTCCAGATCCATAATATCGTGGTTGATTCTGATCTTCCCTCTGGGCAATAAATTATGTACGAGGCATGAATGAATAGCTTTTGTTAATCCCACTGATACTTTCCAATTCATTTATCGATCCAAATATCCTGTAAATATTGTAAATGTACTTTGATTCATCACTGCCTCAGGAAGTGAATTGCACACATAAACCATCCTCTGTTAAAAAGGCCTCTCATGTCTAATTTTAAATCCCTCTTTTCACTTTAAACATTTGCCCTCTCGTCTTGAAGTCCCCCCTCCTTGGAGAAAAGACAGTTACAGTTAATTCTAGACGAACTCTTAATAATTTATAAATTTCTATCAGGTCGCCTTTCAAACTCCAGTGCTAGAGTGAAGATATTCTCAGCCTATCCAACCTTTCGTTATAACACAAACCTTCCCCACTAGCCATACGCTGGTATACCTGTTCTAAACCTATTCCAGCTGAATAATTTCCTTGCTTTTACTGGGCGGCAAGAACTGGACACAGTATTCCAGAAGATGCATCACCCAATGTCCTATTCAACTTCAACATAACGTACCAACCCCGACGCTCAAAGGACTGCGCAACGAAGGCGAGATGACATTTTTTTAACCATTCTGTCTATATATGAAGCAAACTAAAATTAATTATGTACTTGCATTCCTGGCCTCCGTGTTCCATAACACGATGCAATGCCCGATCTTTAATTGTATAAGCCCTACTAATATTGATGTCGCAAAATGCAATACCTTCCATTTATCCAGATTGAACTTCATGTGACATTTTTCAGCCCAAAGACGCAATGGATTAAGATCCTTCTGGAATCTTAGATCACCTTCTTTACTGTCTCCAATTCTGCTGTCTTCTGCAATCTTATGAACCAAGGTTTCTATGAGTTCGATTGTTTTCTCATATAGGTCAATTATTTATACTTATTTGTCGTCGCCATCATTTAGCAGTTTGCAAATCAGGTAACAATCAGTCATGTCGTTAGCCATGAGGAAGACAGCCATTGACTGCAGGGAAATTGGAAACAATTGGCAAGAAAACGTGCTGAAAGGAATTCAATCCAGTGAAGTGGGTGATAATGAATTTGGGAAGGAACAATGATAAATGTGTGAATACTGAATGGTTTAAAGTAATAAAAGAGAAATTGGAGTAGACATTCAACAATCTTTGAAGGTGATTGGACAAGGGATCAAGGGGTCTCGATAGGTTGGAAATACTTTCTGTTCTTGACCGCAGGTGGGAATATAAGAGCAGGGAAATGATGCTAGAACTTTAGCAACGGCCTATTCAAGATCAATGGACAGGGGAATCAGATGGACGGAAGTGCGTACTGCAGGTGCTGGAAATCAGAATCAAGATTAGAGTGGTCCTGAAGAAGCACAGCAGGTCAGGCGGCATCCGACTTGCAGAAAAAAATAACGTTTCGGACAAACGCCCTCCATCAGGAATAAAGCTGGGAGCCTCAATGGTGGAGAGATAAACGGGAGGATTGGGTCTGGGAAAAAATTAGCTGAGAGTACAAGAGGTGGATAGAGGTGGGGTTAAAGGTGATAGGTCGAAGAAGAGGGTGGAGCGGATAGGTGGAAAGGAAGTTTGACAGGTGGGACAGGTCAGAAGGATGGTGCCAAGTTAGAAAGTTGGAACTCGTATAAGGTGGCCGTGGAGAGATGAGGAAACTGGTGAAGACCACGTTGATGCCCTGGGGTTGAGGGTCCCGAGGTGGATGGTCTGGCGTCTGGTGGAGAGGGAATGGCGGTGGAGGAGATCCAGAAACTGCATGTCCTTGGGAGAGTCGAGGGAGGTGAGTGGTAATTGATGTTTTTGGTCATCGGGCGTTGGAGTTGAATGTTGCGGGTGTCCTGGAAATGTCCTCTGAAGTGCTCTCCGAGAATGTGTCTGTTGGCCCCAATGTAGCGGAGACCACATCGCGAGCAACAGATGCAGTAAATGACACGTGTGAAAGTGCACATGCACATTTACTGGATGTGGATAACTCATTGGAGCCTTGGAAGGATGTGAGAGGGAAGATGTGGGTGCAGGTTTTGGAATTCCTGTGGTGGCAGGGGAAGGTGCCGCGAGGGGAGGGTGGGTCATTGGAGGGCGTGGACTTGACTAGGTAGTCGTGGAGGAAAGAGTCTTTGTAAAAAGTGGATAGGGGTGGGGAGGGAAATATTAATTTCCCTGCCACTGCGGGAATTGCAAAACCTGCACCCACATCTACCTCCTCACCTCTGTCCAAGGCTCTAATGGAGGCTTCCACGTCCATCAAAGTTTCTACTGCACTTCCACACATGCGATTTCTTCTGTACGGTCCTCCCGATGCGGTCTCCTCTAAGTTGGAGAGAGGAGATGTGTTCTCAGACAACACTTCAGAGAATATCTCCAGGATACCCGCACGAATCAACCACAGTGCTCCATGGCCAAACATTTCAACTCCTCCTTCCACTCTCCCGAGGACATGAAGGTCCTGTATCGCCACTGCCTCACGACCCGATGCCTCGAGGAAGAAAGCCTCATCATCCACCTCGGGACCCTTCAACCTCATGGCATCAATTTGGACTTCACCCGTTGCCTCATTTCCCCTCCTCCTACCTTACCCCAGTTCCCACCTTCCCGCTCAACACCATCCGCCTGTATTGTCCCACCTGTGCATCTTCATTCCCACCTATCCACTCCACCTACTTCGCTGACATATCATGGTCAACCCCCACCTGCATCCACTTACAGCACTCTCAGCTACCTTCTCCCCATCCCCACACACTTCCCATTTATCTCTTCATCCCATGTGGTCCCAATCTCATTCCTGAAACATTTGCCTGAAACGTCCATTTTTTCCTGCTCCTCAGATGCTGCCGGACCTGCTGTACTTCTCCAACACCACTCTAATCTTGAGGGCAGTCAGTTGATTGAGTGGGTTTTCGGATATTTTCTATTGTTGACCACAGGCTGTGGATGATAGCAGAACGTTAGCAACCACCAGTATAGGGAACAACTAAAGGACTGAGCACAAGTCTGGTCACGGCATAAATCAACATTTTTCTTAAAATTGTGAGATAAAAGATGGAAGGCTGAAGTATGCAACTTTGCCCATCAAGACCGTTTCACCAATGCGTTTCTCACTGATTCCTTTCCAAGTCAGGGTGCTATGGGCCTTGGAGGGTAACTTGAAAGTGGTGGCGTTTTGTTGCATCTTCCAATCTTGTCCTTATAGTCAGTACAGCTGTTGAGCTTTGAAGGTTGTCAAAAATGCCCGAATAACTTACTCCACTGCATCTTATAGTTGGTGCACTCTGCTGCAATTGTGCCTTAGTGGTGAAGGGAATGAATATTGCAGGTGTTGAAGAGGATACAGTCAAGTGACTGCATTGTCGTGGACGGTGTCCAGTTCCTTAAGTGTTATTGAAGTTATACCCATCTAGGCAAATGGAGAGAGTTATATTCAACGTCTCATTTGTGCCTTGCAAACGATGTAGGATTCACAGAACAATGATTGAGTTTATAATCAAAAAATGTCTCAAGAACATGTTATTGTTGTCAAAGTGTTTGTGTAGCCAGTTTCTATAAGCTTTTTCCCCGAAATAATAACTCTGTGGACGATTACACGGGGTAATTGGTTTACAGTAAAGTTATTGAATGTCAATGAGATATGATTAAATTCTCATTTCTCAGAGTGATCATTACTCTATTTCGGCCTTGTGCGGACCAATCTGATTCCAGTCGCTGACTGATTTCAAATCCAATTACCGTCAGTTCTTGAAATTTCAACCGTTTCTTCACATAAATGTCTCCACCTGCCTTAATAATATGTAAGGACTCGACAGGGGACAGCAGAGATTAATGAACATGTTTTTCAACACTGGAGAAAATGGAGCTTCGTGGAATGATTGGTTCGGCTGGGATTATTCTCCTTGAAACAAAGGAGAGGGAGGGGAACTCGATAATCACATAGTAACATTTATAAACGTTCAATATTCATGGGATCTTGACAGGGGCTCGTTACGGGCAGGTGGTTCACCCTCTGTATGAGGAGAGCACCAGAGGACATGAACTCAGAATTAGATATTGCCGATTTAATTCAGAAATGAGGAGTAATTTCTTTGCTCAGGATATAGTGAATCTTTGGAACTCCTTGCCGAAATTGTTGTTGGGGCTGAGTTGTGTATTTTCAAACTGTGCCAGTCAGTTATTTAACCAGAAAGATGATGAAGGTTTGTCGACGCAATGCTGGAGAATGGAGTTGAGGATTATCAGATCAGCCATTAGTTCGTTGAATGGTGGAGCAGACTCAATGGGCTGAATGGCCGACTTCCATTCCTACATCATTTGGTCTAACGCCTTATTTTATTGATATCTTTAGAATTCTGAAAGGATGGGATGAAGTGATAGAAAAGGTTTTCAAACTGATCAGACAGATCAGGAAGCAGGCTCATAAGTTCATGAACATAAATGTGCTGTGGCCTGGATACAACAAATGGCACTGGGCACACCACAGATGGGTATGTGCAGATGTTGTGATTGCTAAAGAAATTTGGTGGATCTAATATTGTTGCCAACTTGGTGATCACGCTGGATGATGGATCACGGTATGATTCACACAGCAAAAGGTTGTGAAAGAATGAAAGGTTCGTTACATTGGAAAAGTTTCCTGCGGTTCCAATTCAATTGACTGTTTAAAATACTGATCAGAAATTTGTGTTGAGTGTTACATTAAAATTCACAATCCCACTGGATAACCTATTGCACCCAATCTCTCCTTATTCTTTTCACTTTCATTCGATGTAAATTCATAGAAAGTCAAGATGGAATGAAAGGAGAATAGAAACGTTTGCCATCCTTTTCATTATCCCAATGTAACTTACAACAGAACCAAATTGCTCGACTTCGACTTTGATGAGGTATCGATTTATCACAAATCTCTGGTGCAATGAATGGCAAGAGCAAGATTTCCACCCACAGTATCCGAAAGATGCGAGGCACAAAGGGAAACCACAGCCGCTTATGATGGAAGTAACAGCCAGAGAAGGATTCAAATCCACACATTCCCAATGGAAGAGCAACCCGTCGTCTTGACCTCTGGGCCCCTCAGCCCATTGCAAAGAGGCTCACATGTGACCCCGTCAAGATCACATATGGTGTACCTCGGGGATGAGAAATTCCCTGACAGGAATCGAATTCACATCATTATGTTTCTGCTTTCAGCGGAATAATAATACCAGCAAAATCCAAGGGATTCACCTCGTCCTTGGAAGGAATACTTTGTCCTTGATTTATTTCGAGTCGGAACTGTCTACGAATGACCCAACAATCATGAAATTCCCGTCGCATTCACACGCACATTTCGTCTTGACGCATAATTTCTTCAGACAGTTTCTCTTTCACGTGAAGAAGTATATATGGAGAGAGAAGTGAAGGTGATGTTTTAGCTCGATGGTCTTTCTCATATGACTGAACCTGAACTGGGTAAAATTCCCGGAAATGCAGTTTTGTTCGTTTCATTTTATTAATTTTGCTGCACCTTCACTCTGTTCATTCCAATGATCGGAAGTGAATTGGATTTATATGATTGGAACGCTCAATGTTGTGTTCACTTTTGCTCGGAATTTATTTCAGCTTAAAGAAAATACTGATGAGAAAAACAGAAGGTTAAACTACAAAACAAGATGCCAGTTTTGATGCTCAGTTACGTTGGCAGTTTTCAATGGGTGTCAAATGAACCCAACATCATGGCGATCATCCTCCCATCGTTAAGGCATGGGATTAAAGCAGGAAATCGATCTCAAAGAGACGGGTCACTTCCTATTCATGATGGAATAGCTTTCCTTGACAATATACCAAATCTGCTCAGTTCCATTTATAATGCTTCATGTTGAATTTTAATATAAATCTTTAAAAACTCTGAGTTTATTTTTGCTGAATCTTACTCAGCTGCATTCGTTTCCGATATTTATTTGCATCTGAAGTCGTCCAAATTAGATATTGTTTCCTCGCACCTTCGACCCCCTACACCCTCCTTTACACTTTTACATGGCCACACGCTGTCTCTCTCCTTGTGAAACTCACTGCTTGCGTGTCTCTAAATATGCCTTTCCAAATATTTTGGAAACGGATTCTCTGAGAGACAGAAATTCTGCTCCCATTATTTCTTTGTCCAACATCGATGGTTTTGAAATCTTGACTTGCAGAAATTTATGAACTTGAAAGGGTGAATTTACCACCTATTTACACTCTCCAAACTTCAAATCATCTGGAAAACGTCCATTCGGTTTTCCTTGGTTTAGTTTCAAATTTTACAACACACAAATAAATAAAATTCCATCCCCACTAAAGGCCGTCAGCATCGTCTCTAATGTCTCAACAGCCCAGTAAACGCTGGCAGGGTCCTCTCTGACAGAATCACAGATTTCTTACAAGGCAGAAAGTACACTTCAGTCAATCAGGTCTGCAGGGAGACTCTGAACAGCATCTCAACCAGACCTAGCTCTCGTCTCTATCCCCGCAGGCCTCTGGCTTGTGATTTCAAATAAACGTTTTGGAATAAAACCTGGCATCGTGTGGCTGCTGACCTTATCACTGCGTTACCCATGACTAACTCACTTAACTTACTGAATTCACTCACTGGACACATCAGCGCAAATTAACATGGCTAATCCATTTTAACCTACAGACCTAACAACAGTGCGAACCACTGAGCAAATGTACCATCACATTGAACACTATCTGTATCATGTGTAATGGCTTTACACACTGGCAACTCCGCCTAGTGAAAGCAAACTGCGCCCACCAACCCGAATTCAATGCATCCAAAGGCGGTTCTACGCTGCACAACCTCAGTAGTTCTGCTGGAAATGTTTCTGCACTCAGATCTGAATGAGTTTACTCTGTTTTCTTCCTCAGATTCCTGCTTTAAATAAACACATCAATCAGGAACAACTCTATATAATGGTTTTCATTGCAACACAAACACAATGTGCAGTTTGCAGAAGTTACGTATTTGCACTTTCAATGACACTTTGTCTCCCAGGAGCTGCAGTCCTTCCCCAGCTGATTCAGACAGCACTGTCCTTCCTGTGACATGTTCCATCAAGAATGGAAGGCCAGACATGAATAACCTTCACTGGGAACAGAGCGACAGGTTTAAAACCTTGATGATCCCCCAGCGGAGAATTGAGCCCTGTGACAGGCGGGGACACTAACCCCGATACAGTGGAGGACAACAACATCGAAGGAGATCGTTCAGCCTGTTGTGGCCGCACTTGTCCAACACAACTGCTTAACGACCTGAATCAAGTTTTCCATCGTTTAACCCATAATCTTGCATGTTTTCGCATCACAATTTAACATCTCAATTTTTTTTAAGGTTAGAATGATTTCCGCCCCTCTGACCCTTTCTGCAAATCTACTCAAACCTATCTGCCTTTTCCCGAAGTCTCTTGGCCCCAGTGTTCGATCTCTCCATCAATAAGAAACAATTCTTTCAGTCTATCCTATCCATATCCCCCAGTATTTAGTTCATCTCAGTCATGTTTTCTCCAATCTCCTCTGCTCAGCGACAAACAACCCCAGTCTGTCCAATCTCTCCTCACAACTGAAACTCTTCAGCCCAAACAATATCCCAGTGAATCTCTACTGCAACGTTCCCAGTGCGATCACATCCATGCAGTACTCTGAATTGCAGAACTGCACACAGTAATCTAGCTAGGGCCGAAAGAACTTTTATTTTCTATTCTGTTACAGTATGAGGGCGTCGCTGGTTCGGCAGCATTGATTGATATCCCTAATTGCACAGCGGGTAGTTGAGACTCAACCGTATTGTAGTGAGTCTGGAGTCACATGGAGGCCCGAGCAGGTCAGAATGGCAGTTTCATTCCTTAAATGACGTCAGATGGTTTTCTTTTTTTTCAACAATTGAACATGGATATATATGAGTTATTAGATTCATAATTCCAGATATTTATTGAAGCCCAATTCTACCACATAGCATGGTCGGAGTCAAATCCAGGTCCCTGGTGTCTGAATTAACAGTTCAGTGTTCAGTGGTAAGAGCGCTCGGCCATTGCAGAAAAGCAGTGAAACTGATCTTATCCAATTAAGTCGCTTTTCCCCGAGTTTTTCCTGAGGTTGACCCCCCCAATAATATCTGGTCCATATCAGTAAAAGCTGCTACATGAGTATTGATCTCAGAACAGTGGTAACGAAATGGATCAACTGTTCTGCAGGTCCCGATGGTGGGGTTGGGGCACGTTCACCCAGCAACAGTACCCCCAGCCACACAGACTGATCGGTATCAATGGGAGAGTCTGTATTAGATTCTGCAATGCCTTAGTGAAATAGGAAATGACTCCGCAAACACATGATGAAAGAGCTGCGCTCCGAAAGCTAGTACTTCAATTAAACCTCTAAGACCATAACCTGGTGTTGGGTCATTTTTAACTTTGTACTCCACAGTCCAACACCGGCATCTCCAAATAAATGAAATGGGGGGATGGGATCGAAAGTTCGGTTAGTGATCGTAGGAGGGAAGAAATCTCTGAGAACGGGTGGGTTTGAATTCTGACATATGAAACACAGAGATGTGAGCGAGCAGAGCTTGAAGGAATAAAATCACCTTGGAGAAAATCAAAACTTTAAAACAACTGATTCCTTTCTGTTTCGCAAAAGACTGGGACATATAGAGCAATGACTGCTGTGACTCCGATTCGAACCGTGGTTACTGCGGCCATGACGCAGAGTACTAATCACTATACGATCACAGCAACCCAGAGACAATCACTCCAAACGAGTGCAATAAGTTCACTATTATAAGGAATGTCAGGCAGAGCACCAAATGCACAATATCAGTGCTTAGCGAACAGGAGCAGATATGTGGGAACTCAGAATGGTCTGACCGTTTAACATCGGTCTCCCCCCAGTGGCTGTGTTGATTCAATCATTAATGTGTTGAGGGCTGAGATAAATAGATTTGTCCAAAACATCAAAGACTCCGGGGACAGTGCAGCTTTTGTTACCTGCACATCCACCAATATCATTTATTGTATCCCTTGCTCCCGGTGCAGTCTCCCGTACATTGGGAAGACTGGGCGCCTCCTAGCAGAGCGCTTTAGGGAACATCTCTGGGACACCCGCTCCAATCAACCACACAGCCCTGTGGCCCAAAATTTCAACTCTCCCTCCAACTCTGCCAAAGACGTGGAGGTCCTGGGCCTCCTTCACCGCCGCTCCCTCACCACCAGACCTCTGGAGGAAGAACGCCTCATCTTTCACCTCGGAACACTTCAACCCCAGGGCATCAATGTGGACTTCAACAGTTTCCTGATTTCCCCTTCCCCACCTCACCCTAGTTCTATACTTCCAGCTCAGCACTGTCCCCATGACTTGTCCTGACTTGTCCTACCTGCCCATCATCTATTCCACTTATCCATTCCACCCTCCCCCCGACCTATCACCTTCATCCTCTCCCCCACTTAACTATTGTACTCTATGCTACTTTTTCCCCACCCCCACACTCCTCTCACTTATCTCTCAACCCTTCAGACTCTCTGCCTGTATTCGTGATGAAGAGCTTTTGCCCGAAACGTCGATTTTTCTGCTCCTCGGATGCTGCCTGAACTGCTGTGCTCTTCCAGCACCACTAATCCAGAATCTGGTTTCCAGCATCTGCAGTCATTGTTTTTACCAAGCTTTTGTTGAAATGTATACTTCAATAGCAATGCAGTTTAACATCGGTTACTTCACGAGTTTCCCCACACAAGGAAGGAACCACTGCTGCCACATAATCCCAGTTCCTAGCCCCAGAATCAGAGCAACTGAGTGGCGCAGTCACAAATACCCAACTTGAAATCAAGATGGGAATGAGGTCGCAGAGATACTCGATGGCTCAAGTGAATCAAACGGAGAATGCATGGTTTCTTTGATGGTTTAGAGGCGCAAGCAATTCCGAGGTTGGGAGTGCTCCTGGTCAAAGGCGGGGCAGAATGGAAAATTTGTTCCCGTTTAGTATAACAGCAATCTACAGTGCATTTTGCTGAGACAGCTGAGTGCCACAACTCGAGCGTGAGCAGCTGGTTTGAAGTTTAATTTTGCTTCACTATCACCCACTTCCCTGGAATGAATTGCTTTCATCAGTTTTATTTCCAATTGTTTGATATCTCCCTGCAGTCTGCGGCTTTCTTCCTCATGGTAAATTGCATGCCTAACTGTTGTGTGATTTGCACACTGCTAAATCACGGCCACTACAAGTAAATAGGAATCATTGATCTATATGAGAAAACAGTGGAACTAACAGCAGGCATGCTTCGTAGGTTTGCAGGCGATACCAGAATTGTAGACAGTGGAGAAGATTATCTAAGTTTCAAAAGGATCTTAATCCAATGAGTCTTTGTCCTGAAAAATGTAACATGGAGTTCAATCTGGATAAATGGAAGTTATTGCATTTTGGTACAACAACAAGATTATGGCTTTGCGTATGTTGGAGAGCACGGAAGCTCGGTGTGCAGGTAAATAATTCCTTGTAATTTGCATTACCAACAGACAAGATGGTTCAAAGGCATTTCACCTACTTCACTTCATTGCTCAGTCCTTTGTGTACAGCAGTTGGGACGTTATGTTGAAGTTTTGCAGGACATCGATGAGGCCTCTTCTGGAATATTAAGGCCAGTTCTGGTCGCCCAGTCGTAGGGAGGATATTATTCAGCTGGAGTAGGTTCACAAAAAGTATGCACGCTTGGTGCCAGTGGAAGTTTTGAGTTATAATGAAAGGCTGGATAGTTTGAGACTATTTTCAGATTCGAGATTGGGGTGCTGGAAAACCACAACAGGTAAGGCAGCATCCCAGGAGCAGGAGAATATATATTCTTTCGCGCAAGTGTCCTTCACCAGGCTCTTTCCCGAAACGTCGATTCTCCTGCTCCTCATATGCTGCCTGATCTGCTGTGCTTTCCCAGCACAACACTCTCGACTCTGATCTCTCATCTGCAGTTCTCACTTTCTCCTTGTTGAGACTGTTTTCACTTCAGGCTAGGGGTTTGAGCGGCGACCTGACAGAGGTTTATGAATTATTGAGAGGCAAGTTTAGAGTTAACGATAGCGGCCTTTTCCCAGGAGGGGAATGTCAAGACGAGAGGGCATATGTTTAAGTAAAAAGAGAGAGATTTTTATTTTAAAAAAAGACATGTGCGGCATTTTTTTTTCAGGACGGTGATTTATGTGTGTAATTAACTTGCTGAGGAAGTGATGGATGAGGGTCAGTTTGCAACATTTAATGGACAATTCATTTCAAACATGAATGGGAAAGTGGGATTTTTCAAATACATTTATTCTTGCCGAGTACGTCAGTTATTTCCCAAAGGGCATTTAAGAGTCAACCACTGTATTATCCATCTGGAGTCTCCTGTGGGACAGAGCAGATGAATATGCCAGTTTGCTTCCCGAACTGGTATGAGTGAATCAGATGGGACTTTCCACACAACTGATTCAGGTCATCACGATACTCTGCCACTCCAGGGGCTCAGTGAATTCAAACTTCACTATCTGTCATGCCAGGACCTGAACTCTTTGTCCCCAAAATATTACCTTTTTTTTGGATTTACAACACAGTAATAAAACTACAAGGGCATTATAACCACTCAACGGGTAGAGGAGGCGGCAGATGGGACTAGATTGTTTTGGCAGTATGTTCAGCATGGATTGGTTGCACTGACGGGCCTATTTTCATGCTGTATGACTCTATGATTGACGCTATGGAGCAAATAGCTGGTTGGGATTAACAGCCGCATTGACATCATAATCGAACTCCTGATGGGATATGTAATCCTGCTGGAGTCTCTTGAGGTAGTTTTGCTCAGTGATCCCTTCCCACACAGGGGACTGGTGAGAGGTCTCTCCATCGTGTTACTGATTAAATGAGTTCCCATTTCGGTGGTTAATTGAATCGCTTCCAGCAGTTCCCGAATTGCCCTGCTTTCTCTGTGATATCAGTGTCCTTTTTTCTACACAGGGTGAACGATCCTTTCTACTTGTGTCCACACAGATACAAATCCTATTTTCCATGTTGTGAATGTGTTTTCATTCTTCCTCATTCACCCACAGGGTGTGAGTATCACTGGTCAGGACAACATTTATTCTTCGCCTCTCGTTCGTTGCTGTCTGGCTACACCACACACCTGGGTGGGATCTCAGCCTCGGGTGTCTGTCTGTGGGCAGTGTACAAATTGTCTGTGTGTTTGCGTTTTTATTTCTCCCTCTGACCAAAGATGTGCAGGTTACAGGGATCAACAATTGGAAATACAGGCTTATGGAACAGGGAAAACCCTGGGGGTCTGGTGGGATGCGCTTTGGACGTACCGTGTGGACTGGAAGGGCCGATTAGACTGCTTCCCCACGCGGTGGAGATTCTTGAATTAAGGTTCAGCTCATGTTTTTCTGGTCCTGGAGTCTCTCGTAGGCAGGATTGGGTGAAGATCGTGGAATCCCCTGCATAGGGGACATGAATGAATGGGATTGCAGGAAATTAAAGTCATGATCTCTCTTCCTGAGGTCAGGCTTGTATTTCAAGTTTTATTTGTCGAATGTAAACATCACCGTTTCCGTGTCTCAAGCCCCATGGATGACTAGTTTAAAATATCATCCCAACACCACATTCTCCAGGTTGAAGTCTTGACTGTGTGAAAGAAACTGACACTAAGCTGATGCGAGCAAATGTAGCTGCCACCGCAAGTGTCGGAAACAGAGATCCAAACAGCAAAATCATCTTTTAAACCCATCACTGCAAAGTTAAGGGCTCAGCACGCTCCACTTGTGCCACTCAGCTCTCTTAGAAAGATGCACCGGAAATCGCTATGATCGTATAAACGGGGAAAACCATTCCTTTGAGCATGAGCACATTCAACCAAGGAATGTCTTGAGCCTCTATACCATCACACGCTCACCTATTGCATCACTGTTAACTCTGCGCACTGATTCCCATCCCTATTTCCGGTTGGATCTGGGCGGCTGTGCCGATGTTAAGCTAAAATGCTATTGAAGCATACATTTCAACAATATCCTGTCATGTCCCCCGAGTCTTTGATGTTTTGTCGAAATCGATCAATCTCATCTTTCAACATTCTTATTCAAGTGATCTGTACAGCCTCTGAGGACATCGATATGAAAGATTCAGCTCATTGTCAGTTCCCACAAATCTGTCACTGTTCGCTGAGTACTGATATTGTACATTTGCTGTTCTTCCGAACATTTCCTCTGCTAGTATACTTACTGCTGCTTGCAAGCATCCTGTTCTGTGGTTACTGTGATCGTGGTTGTCGGTATTTTGCATTGTGACCACAGCAACCTCGATTTGAAACCAAATCACGGTACGAAGTGTTCTCTCCATTGTCTTTTTTGTGACACATGCTAAGAAATTAATTATTTTACCTTCAAATTCCGCTCTCTTACACCTCTGCGTGTCTAATATCACGATTGAAACGCACCCGTTGTCGGAGATTCCAGTCCTTCCCACGATCAATAAACCTCCTTCCCGTCCTTCCTTCCATTTCTCTGAGGCAATGCCCAATCTATCACTCTCTTTCACATTCATACTGTTCTGTCTGTGCTGCTGCTGCGGTTACTGTTGTTGGGTGAACGTGCCCCAATCCCACCATCGGGACCTTCAAACAAATTGATCCATTTGGATACCGCGGTTGTGAAATCAATCCCCATGTCGCAGCTTTTACTGACTTGGCCAGAGACAATTGGAGCATCAGGCTCATGGAAAATACCCAAGGCAGTTTGGGGGAAAGGACATTTTATTGGATAAGATCAGCTTTTGTGGTTTTTCTGTGTTGGTCTTGTGGTAATTTCATAGGACTGATAATCCAAAGACCGAGGTCATAATCTGGGTATTCGGGCTTGAATCCCACCATGCCAGATTGTAAAATTTGGATTCAGCAAATATCTGCAATGAAGAATCGAATGATTAGTATAGATCCATTGACAATTGTTGAAAAAAAACCATTTGGTTCACTGATGCCATTTCAGGAAGGAATCTGCTTTCCGAACTTGGTCTGGCCTGCATGTGACTTCAGACTCAGAACAATATGGTTGAGTCTCAATTGCCCTCTGAGCAATTCAGAATGGGTAACAAATTCGGCTTAGCCCGAATCGCCCTCATACTAATCCAGAAATCTTAAAACAAATGCTCATTCGGCTCAAGCAAGAGTGTTGATTGCAGTTTTGCAAGTCGCAGGGATGTGATCACACTGAGAAAATTTCAGGAGATATTTACCGGGATGTTGTTTGGGATGAAGAGTTTCCGTTGTGAATAAAGACAGGACATAGTGTAGTGTTTGTCGCAGTGTAAAGGAGATGTAGAGGAGACATGATTGGGTTTGGTATGGACAGGGTTGACTGAACTAGTTTCCCATTGATGGAGGGATCGATTAGCGGGGGCAGAGATTTAAGAAGAAAGGCAGAATGGTTTGAGAAGATGTGCAAAAGTGCTTTATAAGCCAGTGGGTGGTTGGAATTTGGAATACACTGTCTGCATTGTTCAGAATGGCAGAAACCCTTAGAACCTGAATAAACATTCAGATGTGAACTTGTGATGCCAAGACATATCAGGCTGTGGGATAAACATTGTGAAATGGGATTCAGTTAATTAGGCAGTTGCTTTTGACAAGTGACACTCTTGTCCTCGGTAGTATAGTGGTTCGTGTCCCCGTCTGTCACAGGGCTCAATTCGCCACTGGGGACAGTGTAAATATTTTAAAACTGTCGTTCCATTCCCAAGTGCGGGTATTGATACCTGTCCTTCCATTCTCGATGGGGCATGTCACAGGAAGGACAGTGCTGCCTGAATCAGTGTGGGGAAATGGCTGCAGCTCTCAGGGAGGCAGAGTGTCAGTGAAAGTGCAAACATGTGACTTCTGCAAACTGCACCTTGTTACAGTGTTGGAAAGAAAAAAACCTTTTGGCAGACTTGTTCCGCATTGAAGTGTTGAATTTGGGTTGATTTGCTTTGATGTGGCTGAGTTACCAGGGTATAAAGCCATTAAAAATGATTCAGGTTTTGCTCACTATAATGGAACATTTACGCACTGCTGTTCGGTCTGAAGGCTATGTTGATTGGTCAAGATAAATTGCCCTCTCGTATCCAGGGAGTGAATCAGTAAATAAGTGAATTACCCATGGGTAACGAGGGGACAAAGTCAGAAGTCACAGGACGCCAGGTTATCGTCAAACGGGTTTATTTGACATCATAAGGGGGAGGGTTGCCCCTTCTTCTGGTGAAATATACGGAAATAGGGAGGAGAACTAGGTCTTGGTGAGATGCTCTTCAGAAAGTCGACACCGGCTTGATTGATTAAAATACTCTTTCTGTACTGTAGGATTCTGTGATTCTATCGGAGAGGGTAATGACTGTGTTTACTGGGGACAAAGCCACTAGAGTCGATGTTGACGGGGTGTACTGAGGATGAGATTTTATTCACTTGTTATCTTCGAAAATTTAGAACAGTTATCCCTGAACCAAGAAAGACTTAATTGAGGGTTTTTCATATGATGAAATGTTTGGACAGAGTAAATAGGTGGAAAATTCCGTATTTCAAGTGAGTAAACATCCAGACGTCAGACATTCAAACCCTTTGATAAGACCTTTGAAGGACAAAGAAAAGATGAGAGCAGAATCGCTGTCACTCAGAGAATCAGTTTTTCAAAATATTTGGAAAGGCACATTTGTTGACATACAAGGAATAAATTTCACAAGAGGGCGACAGCGTGTGTCTCGGTAAAGGTGTAAGGGTGGGGTGTAGTCGGTAGGAAGTTGCGGGGAAACAATGTCTAAGTAGGTTGACTTTAAATGTAAAGAAATTTCGTGAACGTGTGCAGCTGAATAAGATTCGGTTCCAAAAACTCTGGATTTTGAAAGATTTCGCATAATATTCTACCTGAACCACTGTAAATGGAACAGAGTGGATTTTTCTTATTGCGAAGGGATGATATTACATAATGTCTAAGAAGTGACCATTTGAGATCGACTTCCTGCTTTAATCACATGCGTTAAATCTGTGAGGACAAACACATGTTTGGTCCATTTTATACTCAGTGAAATCTGCCAAAGCAACGAGCAACAAAACTGCTGGGTTTTCTTTTGCATTTTAACCCTCTGATTTTCGAAGCAGTATTTTCCTTAAGCTGAAATAAAGTCGGAGCAAGTTGGAATACAACATCAATCGTTCCAATGAGATAAATCTAATTCACTTCCGATTATTGCAATGAACATTGTGAGGTTTCAGCAAAATTAAAATGAAACGAACAAAACAGCGTGATTTAATCCAATTCAGGTTCAGCCATATGAGAAAGGCCATTGAGTCACAACATCGCCTTTAATTCCCTCTCCATGGCTTCTTCACGTGAGAGAGAAAGTGACTGAAGAAATTATGCATCAAATGTAGTTGTGAATATGACGGAAAATTATTGTTCTCTGTTTCATCATGACACAGTTCTGATCACAATGTATCAATGACAGCTATTCATTGTGACGAACATGGCTATTTATTGGAATTTGCTGTTATTATAATTCTGATGCAAGCAGAAACACAATGGTGTGGATTTGATTCCGCTCTGCAAATTTCTCATCCTTTACTTTCACCACATGTACCCTGATGAGGTCCCATGTCATCCCTCTACAAAATGTGCAGAGGAGACTGAACGATTATGGTGTTGTGTTATTATACCGCTGTGCTCCACATTCACGAGTTCGAGTCATACTCTGTTTGCTAACTTTATGCACCGCTCTAGCAGTTTTTCTTTGCACCTCACACTCTGGTATACACTGGATCGAGAATCTTGTTCTTGCCCTTCACTGCACGGGAGATTCAGGAATAATCGACACCACATTAAAGTCGAAATGAAGAGTGAGAGCAGTCATTCTATTCAATTGTACATTAAATTCGTGTAATGAGAAGGAACACATTTTTCTTTCAGCCCCACATTCCATCTTGTCATTCTATGAATTTGATTCGAAAGAAGGAGAAACAAATAACTAGAGATCGGGAGCACAAGTTTATCCAGTGGGGTTGTTCATGAGTATTTTAACCTAACACTTCACACAATGATCTGATCAGTATTTAAAACAGTCACTCGGAATTGGAATCGCAGAAAACTTCTCCACTGAAACCAACCTTTCATTCTTTCACCAATTTCTGCTGTGCGTGAATCATACAACGATTCATCATCCAGCGTGATCACTGACTTGCCAACTGTCTAAGGTCTATAAACTTTCTTCAGTATTCACAGCTTCTGTAAGCAGCCACCTGTGCTGTGCCCAGTGTCACTTGTTATCCCCACGTCACAGCACATTTCATCTTCCTGAGTTTATGAATCTTGTTCCTGATCTGTCTCATCTGTTCAATAAACCTTTTCTATCATTTCATCCCATCCCCCCCAACAATTCTGAACTTATGAATAAAATAAGGCGTTCGACCAAATGTTAAACAAGTGGAAGTTTGCCATTCAGCCCATGCAGTCTGCCCCACCATTCAACGAACTCATGATTGATCTAGATTAGATTCTCTACAGCATGGAAACAGGCCGTTCGGCCCAACAAGTCCACACCAACCCTCAGAAGAGTAACCCACCCAGACCCATTCCCCTCTGACTACGGGCAATTTAACACGGCCAATTCACCTGACCTGCACATCCGTCGACTGTGGGAGGAAACCCACGCAAAAGTGGGAATGATGTGCAAAGTCCACAGTGACAGCTGCCCGAGGCTAGAGTTAAACCTGGGACCCTGGTGCTGTGAGGCAGTAGTGCTAACCATTGAACCACCGTGCCACCCCAATAATCTGCAACTCCTTTCTGCTCACTTAACTCGACAAATTTTCATCATCTTTCTGATTAACTATCGAGCGCAGTTTGGAAATACCCAACAGCACAGATGGCACAGATTGTTTGGCCCCTGAGCAAAGAAATTACTCCTCAATTCTGAATTAAATGGGCAATATGTAATTCTGAGATTTTGTCCTCTGGTGCTCTCCTCACAGCCTAAGGCAAACCACCCGTCTGTATCTACCCTGTCAAGATTCCACGAATATTGAACGTTTATAAATGTAATTATGTGATTATAGAGCTCCCCTCCACCTCCTTTGTTTCGAGGAGAATAATCCCAGCCTAACCAGTCATTTCACGTAGCTCCATTTTATACAGAGTTGGCAACATCCTCGTAAATCTGTGCTGTCCTCTGCAGCATCCTTACATATAATGAAGGCATGTGGTGACATTTATGTGAGGAAACGGGTTGAAATATCAGGTGCAGATGGGAATTGGAACTTGAAATCAGAAAGCGATTATAATCGGATTGATCCACAGAAGGACCAAATACAGCAATGATAACTCTGACAAATGATAATTTCATCATATTCGATTGACATTCAATGGCTTCATTGTATCTGAATTCCTACGTGTAATCGTCCTGAGAGCTCGTATTTAGGAGAATTGGAACCTGACCACCCATATAAAAGAATTGATGACAAACACATGTCTGTCGGTGGTTTTTGTTTGATTATTAACTCAACTCTTGTTTCCTTGAAGCCTACATCGTCCGAAACGCACACGTCAGATGTTTAACAGGACTCTCTCCATGTGCCTCGGTGGGTGCCGCTGCAATATCACTGAAGGACCAGGACACCCTCCACGACAATACAGTCACTTAACTGTACATTGTAAAACGCCTGAATATTTATTCCCTTAACTGCTGAGACACAACTGCGGCAGAGTACGCCACCGAGAAGATTCACTGAAGTAAGTCAACCAGGCTTTGTTGACAGAACCTTCAAAGCTCAAAGACTGTACCGACCATAAGGACAAGGTGGAAGATGCACTGAAACGTCACCATTTATGAATTACCCTCCAAGGCACGTACCAGCATGACTTGGAGAGGAAGCAGTGGTAAATTCATTGAGTGGTGAAGCGGTCTTGATGGGCAAAGAGTTACACTTGAGCCCTCCGCCTTTTATATTACAATTTTAAAATATGTTGATTATTGTATTGACCAGGCTTGTGCTCATTCCTTTTGGTGTTTCCTAAACTGGCGGTTGCAAAAGATCGAATATCATTCTCAGACTATGGTCAACAAAGAACCTCTCGTACAACTGATCTCCCTGTCCAACAATCTTCAGAGATCAGTGAATATCTACTCCAAGATCTTTGTTCCTGTTAACCACTCAGAATCCTCACTGTTATTGTTTCCACTCCAAAAATTACTTACCACTTATTGGTCTGGATTCAATTCTATTCTCCGTTTTTTCCTTTCCACCTGATTGATACATCCCTGCGTCCCTGGTATTATTAATCACAGTCACCTACACGACTAATTGTTGCATCGTGTGTAAACTTCTAACCATGACTCCTACAACTAAGTTTGAATTATTGATCTACATCAAGAAACAGTGATACTCCACTGGAATCAGCCATCCAGTTCATTGCTGGATGGGATGAACACCTGCAATAACAGCAGAATCGTACTCTTTCTCCCATTTGTAAACCTGTTGGCAATTCAGCACGTTGCTCTCCTGAATGATTCTTTCTCACATGTGGGAATGGTGAATGAACTGCCCACATTGTGACTGAGGAAGTGAGTTTACATTTCAGCGGGGAATGAATCCCTTCCTACAGACCCCGCCCCCGTAGACCTGACTTCATGGAGGCGTGGGTATCCTTGTGTCTATTTAGTTGGGATAATCAGCTGAATTTGAGACCATGCTGAGACGACTCCCAATTTTCTCCGTCATCCATGTATCCATTTTATCCTTCCTTTTTCTCCCCAGGGGTGTGGCCATCATAGTCAGAACAGCAGCTGTTGTTCATCCTTAACTCTCCTTGAACTGAGTCAGAGGGAATTTAGGGGTGAACCGTACTATTGTGGGTCTGGAGTTATAAGATGGCAGGTCTCTTTAAGGAAGGCAGATTTCCTTTTGAAGGGACATGAATGAATGGGTTTTCAGCAAATTAAAACTTTTTGTCACTCTTCCTCTGAGCGGGTTTATATTCCAGATTTTATTCATCGAATTTAATTACCAGCAGTTGCAATGTTCCAGTCTCCAAGGGTTGCTCGTCCAAATATCGCCATTACATTTGCAGATGACACGAAGATTGGTGGAGTAGCAGAAAGCATAGGGACTACCAAAGACTGAAGGAGAATATAGATAGACAGGAGAGTTGAACGGAGAAGTGGCAGATGGAGTTGAATCCAGGCAAATGAGAGGTAATGCATTTTGGGAAGTGTAAATCTCGAGACAAGCATACTGTAAACGGAAGAGCCTTGAGTAAAGTTGATGAGCAGAGAGACCTGGGAGTTCAGGTTCTTTGTACCCTGAAAGTGGCTGCACAGCTGGATCGAGTGGACATGAAGGCAAATGGCATGCTTGCTTTTACCGGACGGGGCATTGATTGTAAGAGCTGACAGGTCATGCTAAAAAATATAAGATTTTGGTTCAACCGCATTTAGAGTGCTTTGTACAGTTCTTGTCACCAAATTACCAAAACGATATGGACGTTTATGAGAGGGTGCAGAGAAGGTTTATGAGGATGTTGCCTGGTATGGAAAATGCTAGCTCAGAAGAGAGGTTGAGTTGGTTACGTTTGTTTTCCTTTAAAAAAAGAGATTGAGGGGGACCTGATCGACGCCTACAGAATCATGAAGGGTATAGTCAGGATGGATAGAGGTAAGCTTTTTCCCAAGGTGTGGGATTCAATACTGAGAGGTCACGCGTTCGAGGTGAAAGGTGAAAAGTTTAAGAGAGATAGACGTTGGAAGCATTTTACACTGAGGGTGGTAGGTGCCTGGAAAGTGTTGCCAGAAGAGGTAGTAGAGGCAATCACAGTAGATTCAGTTCAGGTGCGTCTATACAGATGCATGCGGAGGCGGGGTGCAGAAGGATACAGATGCTTAGCAATTGGGTGATAGGTTTAGACATTGGATTTGGATCAACTCAGCCTTCGACGTCCGAAGGGCCTGTTCCTGGGCTGTAAATTTTCTGTGTTCTTTGTTCTTCTTTGTTCACTAGTCTGCCAACTTCATCTCTCCCCCTCTGACTTATCACCTTCTCCCCAGCTCCATCCACCATTCGCTTTCCCAGCTACCTTGCATCCAACCCCAACCCCCTCCCATTTATCTCTCAGAGCCCCACCCACAAGACTCATTCCTGATTACAGATGTATGCCAGAAACGTCGATTCTCCTGCTCCTCGGATGCTGCCTGACCTGCTATATTTTCCGGCACGACACTATCGCCATGGTGAAGATAGACGAGCTCTGCTCAGGCTCTTTATCTGGGAGCGGAGAAGGCTGAGTGAGGAAGTGATTAAGGTGCACATTAAGGGGATCGGTATGTGTGATAGGAACGAACTTCTTATGGGAAGAGTTAACAAACAGGGATCTCCGTTAACCGCAAGGGAGAGGGTGTTCAGAGGAGATATAGGAAGAACGTTTTCACTCTGAGAGTATTGTATAATTGGAACTCACTGTTTGAACGTGTGGTAAAGCTTTGAGTCATGAAAACATTTCATGAGTATTTAGCCGAATACTTAAGAAGCTAGAGCACACATGGATAAGGACCCTTACTGGAAAATGGGGTGAAGATAAACAGATGTCTGATGAAAGATCCGAACACCGTCCAGAAAATACAGAGCATGAAAGCATGGGAAGGGTAAAGACACGGAAACTACATGCAATCTGTTACAAGGGGTCTGCGGAATGCTACACGCGTCAAAAGGTCACTGGGGCAGATGGGGCCGCTGTGGCAGGATGGGATAAGAATAGTGGAATGCTCCTACACCAATTAGCAGAGTCAGACTGAGGCTAAAAGGTTACAATGGCAGGCTGAGATAATAACAATTAGTCGAGTCAGACTCCCTACTAAATATCATCATGGTAGGTTGGGACAAGTCGTGACAATAAATAGGAAGGGCATGACTTTAAATAATTAATTAATAGTAGAGTCAGCCTGCTTGATACGCTTGCAGCAGGATATGACATTATATACATAATCAGCGGTTAGTTGAGTCAGCTTTGGATAGGAAAACATTGTGACAGATGGGGTAGCTGAATATCTAATCATGACAGGTTAGTCTGGGATGGAAGATCATTGTAGCACAGGTGGCAGTAGAATACCTAATAGTGACAGTAGAATAATATTAAGTAGAATTAGGTAAAATACATTGTGACTGAAGTAGAACAACAACGGGAACTAACACAATTGGTTTATTGTATAGCTGGAGTGAGGTAATTCTGACGAACACAGTTGGACATTTTCATCAGCTAACTAAACATGATTAAACAAAAGTGATGGAGTTTAATTCAGAGTAATGCGAGGTGCAGCATTTTGAGAAAGCAAACCTTAGCAGGACTTATACACTTAATGGTAAGGTCCAGGTTCTTAGCTCCTTGAAAGTGGAGTCGCAGGTGTCAAATCCCAGTCACATACATGGCTGTTGTTCTTAAAGTAATTTCTTCTCTACGTGTGTAGAAGTAACACAGTGAGTGATCAATTACAATTGGCAGACGTACATAAGGGGGCGTGTGAAATGCTGAAGTTGAGAGATCAGAGCAGTTTGTATTGACATACACCATTCAATGTTCTTATGGCTCTTTTCATTCAATCTGCTTCTGTTCTTCACCGAACCCGATTCAGCAGATCTTGTCACTGAGTCATTTATTTGTGTGTGTGTTCCTATCATGTGAGCAGAATATCACAGTGGAGGGCTCTGGTACCATAACCCAAAACCAGACCATACTCAGGGAACCCTCCTCTGCTCTTGCTCATTTCATGAACACCAGGAAGAAATATCTAAGCTCTTCAAAATTTACTAACCGGTTTTTCAGAAGCAAGATAAACAATTCCAGGTTTCTGCTTTTGTTGTCACACGGACCAAGATTGTAAATGCTGGAACCAGTTGAGAATGTCCGCTCATCCACGTCCATGTTCTCCCCAGGAGGTGTTAAGATGATGATCTCAATCGGATTCTTCGAAAAAGAATAATCTTTTAATCCATTAATTTTTGGTTTATGGATCCACCAGTTTCCCCTAGGCCTCTGTGTTAGCGCTGACCACAACAGTTTCCCGCAGTCTTCAGCTTTTTGTAGCATGTACCTTCGAGGATGACATCCAAAGATTCTCACTGTTAATGTGTGATAATCTACCAATGGAGACAGCTCAGTCCGCGGGGATGGGATAACCACCACCATCCCGCTACTGCTACTTAGTTCATGTGACCAATGCCTTTCCACTTGGTCACTGCGCCCTACACCTGCATTGCATATAAATTGACAAATTTATGGTACTCTCTCGGATTGGTAATCAGGAGCGAGATTGTTTGAATTGTTGAAAAAGTAAGATAAACTGAGAAAATACAGGATATTAAATGGGGAACCGGAAGGGAAAGAGAGAATAGTGAATGATAGTGTTCTGACAAAATTTAAATATTATTGCTGAAGATTCAGAAAATGCTATCATTCACAAACATAGCACAATATGGAATGTAACTTTTGGTACACGCAATGCAAGCAGATTGCAAAATCTTAGTCTGAAAATCTGAGTCTTTCTGCAACTGTTTTAGTTTTAATGAACGCACACATGGGATTCAGTGCTGTAATGATCTCCTAAACTGTAGAAGGAAATCCTTGCCTTCGAGGATACGGGGGAAAGGTCACTGATTCATCCCTGTAATGGCAGGACTGTCCTCTGCAAGCATATGAGTACAATTATTCAATGCTCCATGGAGTTTCGAAAACGAGTTGAAGGGAAAGTCTCCATTCACAAATTAATCATTCAGTAGAACTCAATACAAGGACACATGTAGTGATGGATAAAGTGGGCAAGAACACAGAAATACGATACACAATAGCTACGATAATGACTGTGTGAAAAGTATTGAATTCAGATCTATGGTGGCCTTTGGTGATGATATTTACTGTCCAGAACTAGTCTGCACTGCAATATCTATAGTCCTACTATGATGTACTTGAACTTCAGTTACCTTTAGAAATAGCTGAGACTCACTCAGGTCATGGAGATTTAGATTAGATTACGTACAGTGTGGAAACAGGCCCTTCAGCCCAACAAGTCCACACCGCCCCGCCAAAGCACAACCCACCCATACCGCTACATTTACCCCTTACCTAACACTACAGGCAAATTAGCATGGCCAATTCACCTGACCTGCATATCTTTGGACTGTGGGAGGAAACCGGAGCACCCGGAGGAAACCCACGCAGACATGGGGAGAATGTGCAAACTCCACACAGACAGTCCCCCAAGGCTGGAATTGAACCTGGGACCCTGGCGCTGTGAGGCAGCAGTGCTAACCACTGAGCCACCACGCTGCCCCTAAATTTAGGGTAATCATATTTAAAAAGCAAAGAGTTCATCGAGTAACTGTGAAATCGGTCACCCTCAGTGTATTCCTTGAATTCGTTCTCCACCAAAGACATGTGAAGAGTGTATAAAGGGCACAAACGCTGCTTCATGGATAGCAAGATATTAGGAATCCCAGGGACGGGGTTTACTGAGACATAAAATCATCAGCAAGGATATAAATGGTTTCATCGGTATGATAGAGAATGAAGGAGTTTATTCACGAGATGTGGAATTGCTGCACCAGAAACACGCAAGCTTAAACGGAAACAAAAGAGAATTTCACATAATGTGAGGTTTGAAGTGACTAAATCGGGGAAGCTCCCTCTTTCGAGTCAATCTACCAATTCAGTTACGGCTTCAAAACCACTAGTGAATGATTAAGGAAAGATTGGATGAGAGTTTCTTCCATTCAATAAAGTTATTGAAATCCTGGACGACTTTCTAGAAATAAAACGTAGATTTCTGATTTCAGAGTGTTTTAAAAGACACACTAACTGACAGACAAGGAGGGAATTTATCATTGAAAGAAAGGAAAAGTGTGGGTGTGGATTAATTTCGAATTTGTTTTTTTATCAGACACAAAGGCATTTCACGAACACGCACAACTGAATAAGATTGAGTATAAAAAGTTCATGGACTTGAAAGGTGCAGCGTATTATTCAAGGTGAAGCATTGAAAATGGGGCTGATGTCCTGAAAAAACTGCAGACAGAAGTTACATCCAAATGAGTAGCAATTGAATCGTCACTTGGAGACGCAACACCTCCTTTAAAGACTTGACCACATTCACATTATGTCAGGTGCATTTCATGCTTTCTTATCTCCACCAAAACTCTACTCTGTCTTTTTTGGTGTTTTCAACAGCACACCATTTCATCTGAAAGATGCTCAGACGAAAATTGAATCCAATATTCAGACGGTCCTATGCGACCAATCTTTTTTTTGATTATTACAATGACCTTTGCGAGTTTGCAACAAACTGCATAACATGAAACCAGCTCAACATTTATTTTCCCGAAATTTAACGCAGTGCACATGGGAAACGTCACTATCTGCTGAAAAATCACCTTTGGCTCTTTCTCCACACATGTCTCTTCACGTTTTAAATATTTCCAGTATGTTTGTTGATCAAGGAGTCATTCTCCAGAAAAGGTCGTTATTCAATCCGCAAAAACTGGTAGTTTCCCATAAACTTGGCTTTGCTCAATATCACCTTCCATCCGTACCCCTCGACCCGATGACAAATTGAAGCTGCTCCATGTGAGGCTTAGACCTAAACCTTCGGCACAGCACAGCCCACTATACTGGCACAGAGATATCATGCACTGGTCATCTGCAGCACTTTGAGCAACACATTAATGCAAACCTCCACATTCCTGGTTGTACCTTAACGGTTGGGAAACCGAGTTTCTCTGATTCCATGCCTGGTAACTGCGATTACTCGATCATCTTCACCGATGGTTTTGACCCCGAGTGAGGCAAGTGATGAGCTTCTTATTGCAAAGATGGGTAGATTGTTAAAATATACAACTTCAACATTTGCCTTCACCAACCCATGAGCTTTTTATTTTGTTTTGCATCTGTAGAAATCTTAAAATCTTCATCTAAAACACACTCAATGACAGGTCTCCATTGTGTCTCTGGCATCAAATTCCAAAGTGTAAACCCCTCTGAATTCTTCCACCACAGTCCGCTGTTTGGGAAGTGTTCCTGTTGTGGGAAATGCACTTCCCCGTGTGTCAACTGTTGCTCCCAGTATGCGCTCTGGCACTGCACTCATTTTCCTTCAGACACTTGCACACTGTGTTGCTGAGATCATACAGTGACTTCGTGTCGCATGGCCCAGGAAAATGATACAGCTCAAGGTTTTTGCATTGTTGAGTTCAATTGTCAGTTTAGCCTTATTTCGGATTTTGAAATTGTCAGTTATGGACACAAGTTCGTGTCAAAAGTATCTCAACGGAAGTAAGGTGTTCCGAATAATGACATTGATCACTATGCGCTCACCTCCAGTCTGGAAAACAATTCCTCACAGACAATTTTACACCTTCTGCTGTCACGGGCTCTTCATCCTGTTGACTTCAATTCGCCACAGAATTCAACAGACCTTGTTACATAGTCATTCCTTCATTTTTGTTCAAATCATTGCGAGCAGAGTATCACAGTGGGAGTGCGCTTCCCCACAACCCAGAGGTCAGTCCATACACTTGGAAGTGTACTGCGCTAATTATCATTTCGCCAACACCAGGGAGAAATATCTGCTGCGCTGCATAATTTAAGCAACTCAATTAATCATACGGTCACATGCCACTAAGCATGAATGATGATGTGGCCGTGAGGTTAAGCTGGTGGATTGCTAATCCATTATGTTGAACACTAGGGGGTTCAAATCCCACTATCATAGACGGTTTTTGTTGTTGCCATTTTTGGATGACCACAGCTGACTTTCTGAAATTGGAACTCCAATGGTCAGTTTCTATGCATTACGCCATTATAAAATCTCAAAGAATAATTTGAGTCTTTTGGCTAAACTGCATTGAAATGTGGATTTAATTGGGATAATGAAAAGGTACGCGTTTCTCTTTTCCAAGTCAAGTTGCTGTGAACTTTTATCGTATGAAAGAAATTCAGGAAAATGAAATAACGAGAGATGCGAAGTGCATGTTTATGCAATGCAATTCTTAATGAGTGTTTTTTCAGATGAAATCTGGAGCAGGTTGGGTGGAGGTGAATCATCTTGGTGAGAAGAGCACAGTTTGACAGCACAAAATAATGGAGATATTTCAAAAAGGGCAGGGGATGTGTGTAGGGGCACAGAGAACTGGCTGCAAATGCACAGTCGAGAATTGCCGTTGTGGGTGCGGTGCATGGGCATAGACAGACTTAAACATTGGTCTCGCCCTTTCCTCTTGGTCGTGCCATTGATGAATGATGGACATAAGATACAGATAAAGGCAAGATGTGGTCAGCAAGGTCCCTCTCGTTATGCAAACACTGGATGCATCACATTGAACTATGAACAACTGGAGAAGTCAGCATGTTAACTGCAGGGAATGAACCTAACCTGTGTATCAATAACCGCAGATTAATGCAGCGTAAACTTAAAAATGATTTCAAGTGTCTTTATACGCATGTCATTAACAGATGTTTCATTCTAATACCTGTGTGGTGGAAAGAAGAAGACACCATATTTCAAGGTGGATGACAACACTCGCAATTTTGTCTTGAAATTGAGATCTATTTGACAATTTCACACAGTGAACAAGTTCAATTTAAATAATGCAAATCACATTCCCTCACCTGGAATAAAAGTGTGATTTCATTACAAACATTGTCCTTGCTAAGTAGCAGTTACTCAACATGGAAAATAGGATGCAATTTTTATTGAACATACATCAATTAGCACCAATATCTTACATCGGATTGACTGCAGTATGCACATGCTAACTAACGTTTAAGAAAGAAAATCTTTTGGAAATAACAATTCGGTGGTTCTCATGATGTGGATATTCCACCAAAGGTTCCAGTAGTAGAAATGGTCAGTGGGCAGTATTTCTACGATGGTGTAGAGGTGTGTGAGCTGCCAGAGATAAGAGCTCCCACCTCATCTGGAGCAGCGTGTGCTGACATAGACCAGGGAGCTTTGTGACATCAGTCTGGGAGTTCCAAGCACACCTGGACTATTTTTTATTGACATGAAGCAGCTGGGAGCATTGGGACATCAGACTGATAGATCCAACCTCAACTGGACTGCTTCTATTGACATGGGGGTAGGGAGCATTGGGACATCAGACTGGGAGCTACAACGTCACCTGGAGCAGCTTCTATTGACATGGAGCAGCAAGGAGCAATGGAACATCAGGTCGGGATCTCCAACCTAACCTGGAGCAGTTCCATTTTCATGGAAGAGGAGGGAATATTGGGACATTAGGCTGGGGAAAGGATATTCAACTTTATTAATCTGAAGTAAACTAGGTTTCAACACTTCTGATGTTAATTGATTGATGAAGAATCTGTCCGGGGAAAATAATTAATTTTGTAGATATTAAATATAAGACCTGCAAATGTTCAACTCAGGAAAATACATTGCTACAGAGAGAAATGGGAATGATGTTTTAAGTCTTTGACTTCTTTTCTGGTCGACTCTGCATTGGATTACATCACCAGAATTACTTTTTCACTCATTTCATGTTATTCAGTTTTCGGCAAATATGGAAATGTCATGAACGTAATATAAAGCTGAAAAATAATGGGAATATAAAATATTGTGATTAGGCTGGAGTTTACCTCTAATTATGGTGGAATCGCAGCAAAGTCATTTGTAATTCCTCACTAATTGGCTGATCAGATTGTGAATGGTAGTTTTTTAAAGGACAATTTGAAGTGAATCAACGATGTTGATTTTTTTGTTCTTTGTTCACCTTGTGAATATTACTGCTATTGCTCATGTCCTTGTTTACACCACAGCTCTGCAGCGTGTACAACCTCAGCTGTGCAGCTGGCCAGTGGTACAAACATTCGTACAGCTGGCGAGTTCTCAGTTGGTGTCGGTTCGACTTTGACTTGGCGCAGTCGCATTGTGGAGATTTATCACACATCTAAACTAATCTTTCTTGCTCCACTGAGATGGAGTATATTTGAAATTTTCTTCTCTACGAACGAAAACGATTTCACTGTCTTCGATCAGTTAAACATTACCAAGAACAATCAGAGTTAAAGATTACACAACATCAGATTGTATCGAATATGTGTATTTGAAACCACCAGTGTTCCATGCGCTGCTTCTTCATCAGGTGGTTGTCAACTGTGGGACTCTAACCTGACTTTGTGTGATTAATAAATTTGTCCACCCCAGTCCAAACCCAACACCTCGAAGTCATGGGTAACATCGACACCACGAACGGTCGGTTAAAGTCCAGATGATCTTCCAAAAGATCGCGCATGTTGACACACACATCAATTTTCTGCAGAAAGACACCCAGCTGATGAAGGAGCGGCTCTCCGAAAGCTAGTGTTTCCAAACAAACCTGCTGGACCATGTGCTGATGTTGTGTATTTTTTTTCACTTTGTCTACCCAACTCAAATACTGGCAATTCCATATCATAGAGAACATCAGTCATGTCGCAGCGCTGTCAGAGAAAACAGTCCCGGAAAAGCCCCACACATTTCTCATAGGTACGTTTCGTTTTCATAAACCAACCCACTCAATCGCTGAGACTCAGTTTTGACAGTTTTTTGAAACTCTTTCGAAGTGGAATCAGATGAGAATGATGAACTGTCCGACTGTGCAGAGAGAGGGAAGACACTTTTCCATTCTTTCAAGGGCTGGGGTATTGACTAATCTAAGACATTAAACAGATTCCTGGTAGAGCTGCTTTCTCTGCCTCAGGAACAAGAAGTCCTGATTTAAGAAGTCAAGAATTTAAAAATCGCACAACACCAGGTCATGATCCAACAGGTTTAATCGGAAGCATTAGTATTTGGAGTGCTGCTCCTTCATCATGTGGTTATGGACTACACAGTTGTAAGATACAGAATTTATTACAAAACTTACAGTGTGACGTAACTGAAATTTTACATTGAAAAATAACTTGATTGTTTCTTAAATCTTCCATCTGTTAGAATGACTACGTTAGTTTCACTTCCTTCTTATTTAAATCGCAAAACTTTCCTTTAATAGTTACATTCTCAGGTGAACTTTAACAATTAATGTCAACCCAGCTAATATGTTGAAGGTGTTAGTCCCTGTGTGCTGTTTCCGTGCCATAATGTTTAGACTGACGCTAATCTAAAAAAACCCAACACGCTGCAGGCAAGGATGCTATGAGGCATGATACATTGTTGAAACCGAGCAGAGGCTACAGAACGGATGAATGGCGACTGCACATCAATCAACAGGCAGGTATGCCCCTTCGCAGTTGGGGAGCACTTCAGTGGTACACGACATTCGACTTCGGACCTTCGAGTGACCATCCTCCAAGGCGGACTTCGGAACAAGCAGCAGCTGGAAGTCCCTGAGCAGAGGCTGATAGCTAAGTTCGGTACCCATGGTGATGGCCTCAAACGAGACCTTGGGCGCATGTCAATGCACAGGTGATCCCATTACCTATCTACACAAACAGACCCTCCTACACACACATACACACACACACACACACACGCATATACGTTTGTGGAGTGAATTTGCACTTGCAGAGTTACATCGTAATTTGCTCAAAAACTGCATGAATCCATGTAAGTCTGTGTTAACTCATGTTATAAAATTAGAATCAATCTAAACATTATGGAACAGACAGCAGCACACGGGGGCTGACACCAATTGTTAAAGTTCACCTGAGAATGTAACTTTAAAATAAAAAGTTTTGCGCTTTACATATGAAAGAAGTAAAACTAACATGGTCATTCTAACAGATGAGAGACTGAGCAAACAATCAAGGTATTTTTCAATGTATAATTTCAGTTACATCACACTGTAAACTTGTGCTATAAAGTCTGTGTCTTACAACTGTGTACTCCACAACCACCTGATGAATGAGCAGCGGTCCAAAAGCTAGTATTTCCAATTTAGCCTGTTGGAATATAACCTAGTGTTGTGTGATTTTCAAATTTGCACACCCCAGTGCAAAACCTGCATCTCCAAGTCTTCAAGTCTTTCAACCCGAGGCACTCTGGTCACAGATCTAACCTTTGTGCATTCAACTTATAAATCCTTGAAAAAAACTGAATGTTTCAGTAATGATCATTTTTGTAGTACTGAGTCTGAGCAGGCAAAGGCAACTGCTTTCAACTTTTATTCCCATTTGAATTCATCTCCGATATAAAATTCTCACTGGCTCTGACAGCACTGATACCTTTGCTGTTTTGTAATGTTAGGAATTCATGTGCAATTTCCGACATTCATAAGGAACAAAAAATATTTTTTCCCTGACTGGAAATCAACATTGGGAAATAGCAGTGAGACAGCTAAATGTCAACACTTTTGCAACAAGGAAGACAGATGCAATGCTTGTAAATTTTCTTGGCAACATTGTTTTTACCTTTTTGGTTCAGTTCAAAAATGACACTCATTGAGTTTTTTAAAACATGGCGAATGGCCCTTCAGCCATTCAGCATCATCATCAGTCATCAAACATCTGGCTTGTAAACACAGTTTCCAGCACGTGACTCATCGCCTGGTGTGTTCTAAAATTTCAAGTGTTCAGTTAAGTTTTTTTTCAATTTCTTAAGGGCTGAAGTGGAACAAAAACATCTCTGTGAATTAACAGTTCTGAAAGACAAACTATTTCTCAGAGCCGTTTGTCAGTTTTCCTCATGATGCTGCGGAAAATGTTTCTGCGCTCACATCTGAATTGGTTTACCCTGTTTCTTCCTCAGCTTCCTTTTTCTTTCTATTAAATGGTTTTGATTCCTGTACAGATACAAGGTGCAAGTTGTGGAAGTCACGTGTTTGTACTTTCACTGACACTCTGTCTCAGCGGGAGCTGCAGACCTTCCCCACGCTGATTCAGGCAGCACTGTCCTTCCTGTGACATGTCCCAAGGCGAATGGAAGGACAGGCATTAATACCCCGCACTTCGGAATGTAGCGACAGTTTTAAAACATTTGCGCTGCCCCAGCGAGGAATTGAGCTCCTATCTCCCGCATAACATGCGGCGACACTAACAACTACACTACCGAGGACAGCAGTTTCAAAGGAGACCCTTCAGCCCGTTGTATCTCCATTTGTCAAAAACAACTGCTAAACGACTCGAATCGTTTATCCCATAGCCTTATAGTTATTGGCAGAACATATTTATATTGAATATTACTTCAGGTTAAAAGGGTCCCTGCCTCTCTGACCCTTACAGACACAGTTTTGCAAATTTCAAAACCCGCCGGCCTATAATGCCTTTTCACACATCTACTGAAACCTTTCTGTCTTTCTCATTAAATTTCTGGTACCCTGTCATCGATCTATCCGTCGATGGGAAACGTTACTTTCAGTCTACCTTATCCACACCCCTCATTATTTTGTATATCTGAACTATGCCTTCTCACAAATGCCCCTGCACCGTGACAAACAACTCCAGTCTTACCTGTCTCTCTTCCTGACTGAATCTCTTCAGCCCAGACACTATCCGAGTGAATCTCTCCTGCACCTTTCCCAGTGTGATCACATCCCTGGACTTTTGTGAAGTGCAGACAATTGTCCAGGCAGAGTCGAATGAACCTTTTTTTTACATTCTGCACCAGCATGCGGTGCGTCTCTGCAGCATATATTGCCAAGCGGTCTGGAGTCACATGGAGTCCAGAGCAGTTAAGGACGGCAGATTCCTTCCCTCAAGGCCTTCAGTGAAACAGATGGGATTTTCGGACAACGGATTTAGCGTATTCTTAATTGGAAGTATTTCTTGCATTTTTATTCGATCGTCCTCGTGGTGTGGTGAGAATCGAACCCGTCTCCCCAGAACGTGACCTGGCCTTTTGTGTTAACAATCCAGCGATCATACCCGTCGGCTCTCGCAGAAAACCATCATGGCTGATCTTATCCAAGAGAGTCTATTAACCCCAATTATTCTCTGTGTCCACTTATTGAGCCTCACGCTCCAATAATCCATGGTCCATGTCAGTAAAAGCTGCTAAAAGAGAATTGATTGCACAGCCACGATATCCAAACGGATCGAATGATTTGAAGGTGCCAATGAAAAGATTGAGGCATGGTCACCAAGTAACAGTGAGTGGAATGGCACAGACTGGACGGTATCAACGTGTGTTACATTGTGCAATGCCTCAGTCAAATGGGACGAGGGACAGGAAAGAGAGTTAGGGCGAGTGGGAGGAAGAGACATCTTCCAGAACTTTTGGGTTTAAATGCTGTTTCATTAAACACTGAAATATCAGAGAACGAAATTCGATGGAAAACAAATCATCACCACGGAGATCATTATCATGGAAAAAGGAGTTATTTCTTACCGTATTTCAGCAAGAGTAAAACTTTGTGAGAACTGACCGCTATGAAGTGGATTTGGTACGAAGTCGCAGCAACCACAACGCAGAAAACAAAATACTAAATGGTTACAGCACTCCACAGACCACGCTTGTAAACTGCAGCCAGTATGGTAGCAGAGGAAATGTCAGGAAGAATATACAATATCAGGACTTAATGACAGGCATGTGGGATCTCAGAATGGGCTGAGTCTTTAACTTTAATGTCCCCAGAGTCTGTGGAGATTCCATGAATGAGAGTGTTGGAGAATGGTATTTATGAAACTCTCCAAACTCATGGGAACAGTACAGGATATGCTTCAATAGCATTATAGTTTAATATCGGCTACTTCATCACTTTGCCCACACAAGGCAATAACAACTGCTGCACGCAATCACACTTAATCCCAGTTCTCGACTGAAGCAGGCATGAAGATCCAATTGGAAGTTAGGATGGAATGACGGGAGAGTGGCGCATGTATTTCCGAGGCTGGGACTGCTCCTGGTCAAAAACGAGGTGGAAGGGAATACTTGCCCCCATTTATATTATTATAGCCAAAAGCAGTACATGTTGTTGACGCAAGCAACTGGCGAATCTAAAGCGTGTTGAACCTTTAATTTTGGGGTGACAATGTTCGAAATTTCATTTTCCTATTTGGATCAGTGTTCTTGACATTGGCAGTAGCAGCTGCTTATGCTTACATCAGCTCAGGATCAGTTTCTTCTTCCCAGTAAATACTACAACCTGGAGAAGGTTCTGTTGTGGTTATATAATAAATGAGTCATCCTTGGGGACTCAGACACGGAAATGGTAATGTTAAAGTTCGACGAATAAAACCTGGAATGGAAGCCTGACCTCAGGAACAGAGAACATGCCTTTAATTTCCTGCAATCCCATTCATGCATGACCCTTATGCAGGGGATGCTACCAGCTTTACCCAATCCTGCCTACTTCTATTTCCAGGTGCAGAACAACATAGCTGACCCTTAATCCGAGAATGCCGACACTGTAGGTAGGCTGGATATTCGGCCCATTCCAGTCGACACCATCCCTCCGAAGCATATCCTATCAGAAACACACTCCATTCCGATTCCGTTCCCCTTCATTTCCCATACATGATCCCAGTAACCCGCACACCTTCAGACTGTGGGAGGAAACTCACACAATCAAAGAGAGAATGTGCAAACTGCACACAGTCACACAAGACTGGGATCGAATCCATGTCTCTCATGCAGCGAGGCAGCAGCGAATCAGGATGAACAACAAATGCTGTCCTGACCAGCAACATCCACACCCTGTGGGTATATCAGGAAGAATAAAAACATGTTCACAAATGGACAATGGGACTTTTGTCTGCATGGCCATTATTTGAGCCAATCGTTCATCCTGGGCAGATACAAGGACACCGATATCACAGAGAAACCAGCGCAATGCGGGATTCAATTACCTGTTGCAGCAGAAACTCATTTACTCAGTCAAACTGGGGACAGTCTGTTCAACAGTTCAGTGTGTGGGAAGGGCTCTATGAGCAATAAAAACTCCAGAGTAACCAGCAAGATTACATATCCCAGAAGGAGATCAATTAAACTGAAAACGCTGCTGTTAATCCATACCAGTTGCCAGTTTCATAGCGTCAAAGTCATAGACTCACGCCGCATGAAAACAGGCCTTTCACTCCTACCAGCTCATACTGAACATAATGACAAACTAGACGAGTCGCATCTGACGACTCCTGTAATTGCTGAGGGTTAATAATGCCCTTGTAATAATATTACTGCATTGTTAATATGAAGGTCCAGATATACTTCTCTGGACACCGGTTCAAAAAATGGCTTGGCAGATGCTGGAATTTTATTTCAATAAATACCTCGAGTTGAAGAGTCTAATTATGATGTTGAATCAGTTGTTATGGATCTGATTCACTAATGCCTGATAGGGAAGGAAACTGCCATACTTATCTGTTCTGGTATATGGCTCCAGATCCATAATATCGTGGTTGATCCTGAACTGCCCTCTGGGCAATAAATAATGGACTAGTCAGAAATGAATAGCTTTTTTCTAATCCCACGGAAACTTTCCAATGCATTTATCGATCCAAATATCCTGTAAATATTGTAAATGTACTTTCATTCATCACTGCCTCAGGAAGTGAATTGCATACATAAACCATCCTCTGTTAAAAACAGCCTCTCATGTCTTATTTTAAATATCTCTCTTTTCACCCTCTCGTCCTGAAGTCCCCCTCCTTGGAGAAAAGACAGTTAAAGTTAATTTTATTCGAACTCTCAATCACTCATAAATTTCTATCAGGTCGCCTTTCAAACTCCAGTTCTCGTGTGAAAATATTCTCAGCCTATCCGGCCTTTCGTTGTAATTCAAAACTTCCCCACTACCAATATGCTGATACACGTCTTCTAAACCTTCTCCAGCTGAATAATTTTCTTGCTATTACTGGGCGATAAGAACTGGACACAGTACTCCAGAAGAGGTCTCACACAATGTCTTATTCCATTCAACATGACGTACCAACTCCTACGCTCTAAGGACTGTGCAACGCCGGCAGGATGACATTTTTTTATTAACCATTCTGTCTATATGTGAAGCAAACTAAAAAGAAATATTTAACTGCATCCCTGGCCTCCGTTTTCCACAACATTATGCAACGGCCTCGCACGAATTGTATAAACCCTTCTCTTATTTGATGTAGCAAAACGCAATACCTTCCATTTATCCAGATTGAACTCCATGTAAAATATTTCAGCCCAAAGACGCATTGGATTATGATCCTTCTGGAAACTAAGATCACTTTCTTTACAGTCTCCAATTCGGGTGTCCTCTACAAGCTTATGAACCATGGCTTCTATGAGTTCCATTGTTTTTTCATATCGGTCAATGATTTATACATATTTGTCGTGGCCATCATTTAGCAGTTTGAAAATCAGGTAACAATTATTCATGTCGTTAAACATGAGGAAGAAAGCCATAGACTGCAGGGAAATTGGAAACAAATGGCAAGAAAATGTGCTGAAAGGAATTCAATCCAGTGAAGTGGGTGATAATGAATTTGGGGAGGAACAATGATAAATGTGTGAATACTGAGTGGTTTAAAGTAATTAAAGAGAAATTGGAGTAGACATTCAACAATCTTTGAAGGTGATTGGACAAGTGATCAAGTGGTCTCGAGGGGTTGGAGATACTTTCTGTTCTTGACCGCAGGTGGGAATATAAGAGCAGCGAAACTTTAGCAACGGCCTATTCAATGGCCTATTCAAGATCAATGAACAAGGTAACCAGTTGGACGGAAGTGCGTACTGCAGGTGCTGGAAATCAGAATCAAGATTAGAGTGTTGCTGAAGAAGCACAACAGGTCAGGCAGCATTCGAGTTTCAGAAAAAAATAACGTTTCGTCAAACGCCCTTTATCAGGAATAAAGCTGGGAGCCTCGAGGGTGGAGAGATAAACGGGAGGATGGGCTTGGGAAGAATTTAGCTGAGAGTGCAAGAGGTGGAAGGAGATGGGGTAAAAGATGATAGGTCGGAGAAGAGGGTGGAGCGGATAGGTAGGAAGGAAGACAGACAGGTGGGACAGGTCAGTAGGATGGTGCCAACTTAGAAAGTTGGAACTCGGATACGGTGGGCGTGGGTAGATGAGGAAACTGGTGAAGACCAAGTTGATGCCCTGGTGTTGAAAGGTTCCGAGGTGGTATATCTGGCGTCGAGTGGTGAGGGAATGTCATTGGAGGAGACCCATGAACTGCATGTCCTTCGGAGAGTCGGAGGGGGGGATTGTAGTTGATATTTTTGGTCATGGGGCATTGGGGTTGAATGTTGCGGGTGCCTTGGAAATGTTCTCTGAAGCGCTCTGCGAGAAGGTGTCTGTTGGCCCCAATGTAGAGGAGACCGCATCGCGAGCAACAGATGCAATAAATGACACGTGTGGAAGTGCACATTTGATGGATGTGGAAGGCTCATTGGAGTCTTGGAAGGATGTGAGAGGGAAGATGTTGGTATAGGCTTTGCAATTCCTGTGGTGGCAGGGGAGGTGCCACTAGGGGAGGATGGGTCATTGGAGGGCTTGGACTTGACTAGGTAGTCGTGGAGGAAGCAGTTTTTGTGAAAAGTGGATAGGGGTGGGGCGGGAAATATATCCCTCGAGGTCAGTGTTGCTGACACCTTTTACAAACCCGCTGATCCCCACAGCTGTCTGGATTATACCTCCTCCCACACCACCTCTTGAGCAAATGTTACCCTGTATTCCCAGTTCCTCCACCTCAATCGCATCTGCTCCCCAAGGTCCAGCTCCATCACAGAACACACCAGATAGCCTCCTTCTTTAAAGTCCGGAATTTCCCCTCCGATGTGGTTGAAGATGCCCTCCAACGCATCTCATCCATGTCCTGTACCTCCGTCCATGAACCGCACACGTCCAACCACAACAAGGACAGAAACTCCCTGGTCCTCATCTTCTAGCCCTCCAATCTCTGCATAAATCACACCATCCACTGACAATTTCGCCACCTCTAAACGGATTCCACCACGAGGGATATGTTCCCCTTCAAAGTTTGGGAGAAGCTTTGTAGCTCGGGGTGCTTGTTGTTGTGGTTCTGTTCGCCGAGCTGGGAATTTGTCTTGAAAACGTTTCATCCCCTGTCTAGGTGACATCCTCAGTGCTTGGGAGCCTCCTGTGAAGCGCTTCTGTGCTGTTCCCTCCGGCATTTATAGTGGCCTGTCTCTGCTGCTTCCGGTTGTCAGTTCGAGCTGACCGCTGTCGTGGCCGGTATATTGGGTCCAGGTCGATGTGTTTGTTGATAGAGTCTGTGGATGAGTGCCATGCCTTTAGGAATTCCCTGGCTGTTCTCTGTTTGGCTTGCCCTGTAATGGTAGTGTTGTCCCAGTCGAAATCATGTTGCTTGTCGTCTGTGTGTGTGGCTACTAAGGATAGCTGGTCGTGTCGTTCCGTGGCTCGTTGGTGTTCATGTATACGGGTCGTTAACTGTCTTCCTGTTTGTCCTATGTAGTGTTTTGTGCAGTCCTTGCATGGGATTTTGTACACTACAGTCGTTTTGCTCATGTTGAGTATCGGGTCCTTCGTTCTGGTGAGATGTTGTCTGAGAGTGGCTGTTGGTTTGTGTGCTGTTATGAGTCCTAATGGTCTCAGTAGTCTGGCTGTCAGTTCAGAAATGCTCCTGATGTATGGTAGTGTGGCTAGTCCTTTGGGTTGCGGCATGTCCACGTTCCGTTGTCTCTCCCATTCCTAAACGTGATGGTACAGAGAACACGGAACGGAGAATTCACCACAAAGGTTTACAGGAAAGCCACACAGACAGACCAAGTCCTAAACTATTAAAGCAACCACCCCAACACACAAAAACGAAGTTACATTAGGACACTATTCAAAAGGGCCACAACACACTGCAGCACACCAGAACTGCAAAAAGTGGAATAGGAACACCCATACAAGGTATTCGCCAAAAACGGATACCATCGCAATTTCATCAACAGATGCCTAAGGGAGAGACAACGGAACGTGCCCCAATCAGGTTCAGCCATATGAGAAAGACCATCGAGCTAAAACATCACCTTCACTTCTCTCTCTATATATACTTCTTCACGTGAGAGAGGAACTGTCTGAAGAAATTATGTGTCCAGACGAAATGTGCGTGTGAATATGACGGGATTTTCATGCTTTCTGGGTCATTCTGAGAGAGTTCCGACTCGAAATAAATCAAAGACAAGGTATTCCTTCCAAGGACGAGTTCAATCCCTTGGATTTTGCTGGTATTATTATTCTGCTGAAAGCAGAAACATAATGGTGTGGATTCGATTCCTGTCAGGGAATTTCCTTTCCGCTCGGTGCATCACATGTGAGCGCCTTTGCAATGGGCTGAAGTCTCCCAGGGGTTCAGGCGACGGTTTGCTCTTCCATTGTGCTGGTGTGGATTTGAATCCTACTCGGGCTGTTACTTCTATGAAACGCAGCTGTGGTTTCCCTTTGTGCCTCGCATCTTTAGGATACTTTGGATGGAGAATCTTTCTCTTGCACTTCATTGCACCGGAGAATTGTGATAAATGGATACCTCATCAAAGTCGAAGTAGAGCAATTTGGTTCTGTTGTAAGTTACATTGGGATAATGAAAGGAGCGCAAACGTTTCGATTCTCCTTTCATTCCATCTTGACTTTCTATGAATTTACATCGAATGAAAGGGGAACAAATAAGGAGAGATCGGGTGCAATAGTTTATCCAGCGGGCTTGTGAATTTTAGTGTAATACTCCACACAAAGGTCTGATCAGTATTTTAAACAGTCAAGTGAATTGGAACCGCAGAAAACTTTTCCAATGAAACGAACCTTTCATTCTTTCACAACCTTTTGCTGTGTGAATCATACCGCGACCATCATCCATCGTGATCACCAAGTTGGCAACAATATTAGATCTACCAATTTTCTTTAGCAATCACAACATCTGCACATACCCATCTGCGGTGTGCCCAGTGCCATTTATTGTCTCCAGGCCACAGCACATTTATGGTTTATGAACTTATGAGCCTAGTTCCTGATCTGTCTGATCAGTTTGAAAACCTTTTCTATCATTTCTTCCCATCCTTTTAGAATTCTAAAGATTTCAGTGAAATAAGGCGTTAGACCAAATGATGTAGGATTGGAAGTCGGCCATTCAGCCCCTCGAGTCTGCTCCACCATTCAACGAACTAATGGCTGATCTGATAATCCTCAACTCCATTCTCCAGCATTGCCTCGACAAAGCTTCATCATCTTTCTGGTTAAATATCTGTCTGGCACAGTTTGAAAATACACAACAACTCAGCCTCAAGAACAATTTCGGCAAGGAGTTCTACCGATTCATTAGCCCCTGAGCAAAGAAATTACCCATCATTTCTGAATTAAATCGGCAATACCTAATTCTGTGTTCATGTCCTCTGGTGCTCTCCTCATACCAGAGGGTGAACCACCAGCCCGTAACCACCCTGTCAATGAATATTGAACGATTATAAATGTTATTATGTGATTATAAAGCTCCCCTCCCTCTCTTTGTTTCCAGGAGAATAATCCCAGCCTAACCAATCATTCCAAGAAGCTACATTTTCTCCAGTGTTGGCAACATGTCCGTAAATCTCTGCTGTCCCCTCGAGCGACCTTACATATTATGAAGGCAGGTGGAGACATTTATGCAAAGAAACGGTTGAAATTTCAAGCACTCTCGGGAATTGGATCTTGAAATCAGACAGCGACTGGAATCAAATTGGTCCACACAAGGACGAAATAGAGTAATGATCACTGTCACAAATGAGAATCTAATCATATCTCATTGACATTCAATAACTTTACTGTAAACAAATTATCCAGTGTAATTGTCCACAGAGCTATTATTTCGGGGGAAAACGTATAGAATCTGGATACATAAACACTTTGACAACAACAACATGTTCTTGAGACATTCTTTTGATTATAAACTCAACTCATTGCTCCGTGAATCCTACATCGTTGGCAAGGCACAAATGAGACGAGTAACATAACTCTCCATTTGCCTAGATGGGTGTATCTTCAATAATGCTTAAGGAACTGGACACCGTCCACAACAATGCAGTCACTTGAATGTACCCTCTTCAACACCTACAATATTCATTCCCTTCACCGTTAAGGCACAATTGCAGCAGAGTGCACCAACGACAAGATGCACTGCAGTAAGTCATTCGGGCATGTTTGGCAGAACCTTCAAAGCACAACAGCTGTATTGACGACAAGAACAAGTTTGGATGATGCAATTAAATGCCACCATTTGCAAGTTGCCTCCAAGGCCCATAGCACCCTGACTTGGAAAGGAATCAGTGACAAACTCATTGGTGAAACGGTCTTGATGGGCAAAGTTGCATACTTCAGCCTTCCATCTTTTATCTTCCAATTTTAAGAAAAATGTTGATTTATGCTGTGACCAGACTTGTGCTCAGTACTTTAGCTGTTCCCTAAACTGGTGGTTGCTAACGTTCTGCTATCATCCACAGCCTGTGGTCAACAATAGAAAATATCCGAAAACCCACTCAAGCAACTGACTCCCCTCAAGATTAGAGTGGTGTTGGAGAAGCACAGCAGGTCCGGCAGCATCTGAGGAGAAGGAAAAATGGACGTTTCAGGTAAAAGCCCTTCATCAGGAATGAGACTGGGAGCATATGGGATGGAGAGATAAATGGGAAGGGTGTGGGGCTGGGGAGAAAGTAGCTGAGAGTGCTGTAAGTGGATGCAGGCGGGGGGTGAACATGATATGTCAGAGATGAAGGTGGAGTGGATAGGTGGGATTGAAGATGCACAGTTGGGGCAAGTCTTTCGGACAGTGTTGAGCTGGAAGGTGGGAACTGGGGTTAGGTAGGGGGACGGCAAATGAGGCAACGGGTGATGTCCAAATTGATGCCATAGGTTTGAAAGTTCCCCAGGCGGATGATGAGGCATTTCTTCCTCCAGGTATCGGTTCATGAGGCAGTGGCGATACAGGGGGTCAGGACCTACATGTCCTCGGGAGAGTGGAGGGAAGTTGAATTGTTTGGCCATGGGTCACTGGGGTTGATTCTTGCGGGTATCCTGTAAATATTCGCTGAAGTGCTCTGTGAGAACACATCTCCTCTCTACAACTAAGAGGGGACCACACTGGGAGGAACGTATGCAAGAACTGACATGTGTGGAAGTGCAGGAGAAACTTTGATGGATGTGGAAGCCTCCATTTGAGCCTTGGACAGTGGTGGGGAGGTAGATGTGGATGCAGGTTTTGCAATTGCTGCAGTGACAGGGGAAGTTGCCAAGTGGGAAAGGTGGGTCATTGGAGGGCGTGGACTTGACTATGTAGTCACAGAGCGAATGGTCTTGGCGGAAAGTGGATAGGGGTGGGGAGGGGAACATATGTTGTGGTTCTGTTCGCCAAGCTGGGAATTTGTCTTGCAAACGTTTCGTCCTCTGTCTATGGGACATCCTCAGTGCTTGGGAGCCTCCTGTGAAGCGCTTCTGTGCATTTTCCTCCGGCATTTATAGTGGCCTGTCTCTACCGCTTCCGGTTGTCAGTTCGAGCTGTCCGCTGTCGTGGCAGTATACTGGATCCAGGTCGATGTGTTTGTTGATAGAGTCTGTGGATGAGTGCCATGACTCTAGGAATTCCCTGGCTGTGCTCTGTTTGGCTTGTCCTATAATGGTAGTGTTGTCCCAGTCGAATTCATGTTGCTTGTCTTCTGTGTGTGTGGCTACTAAGGATAGCTGGTCGTGTCGTTTCGTGGCAAGTTGGTGGTCGTGTATACGGGTCGTTAACTGTCTTCCTGTTTGTCCGATGTAGTGTTTTGTGCAGTCCTTGCATGGGAGTTTGTACACTACATTAGTTTTGCTCATGTTGGGTATCGGGTCCTTTGTTCTGGTGAGTTGTTGTCTGAGAGTGGCTGTTGGTTTGTGTGCTGTTATGAGTCCTAGTGGTCGTAGTAGTCTGGCTGTCAGTTCAGAAATGCTCCTGATGTATGGTAGTGTGGCTAGTCATTTGGGTTGCAGCATGTCGAAACTGTCTGTGGATGGTGTGATTTATGCAGAGGTTGGAGGGCTAGAAGATTAGGACCAGGGAGTTTCTGTCCTTGTTGTGGTTGGACGTGTGGGGTTCATGGGCGGAGGTACGGGACATGGATGAGGTGCGTTGGAGGGCATCTTCAACCACATCGGAGGGGAAATACCGGACTTTAAAGGAGGAGGCTATCTGGTGTGTTCTGTGATGGAGCTGGACCTTGGGGAGCAGATGCGATTGAGGTGGAGGAATTTGGAATGCAGGATAATATTTGCTCAAGAGGTGGTGTGGGAGGAGGTATAATCCAGACAGCTGTGGGGATCAGTGGGTTTGTAAAAGGTGTCAGCAACACTGACATCGAGGGATATATTTCCCGCCCCACCCCTATCCACTTTTCACAAAAACTGCTTCCTCCACGACTACCGAGTCAATCCAAGCTCTCCAATGACCCATCCTCCCCTCGTGGCACCTTCCACTGCCACCACAGGAATTGCAAAACCTGTACCAACATCTTCCCTCTCACATCCTTCCAAGGCTCCAATGAGCCTTCCACATCCATCAAATGTGCACCTCCACACGTGTCATTTATTGCATCTGTTGCTCGCGATGCGGTCTCCAATACATTGGGGCCAACAGACACCTTCTCGCAGAGCGCTTCAGAGAACTTTTCCAGGGCACCCGCAACATTCAACCCCAATGCCCCATGACCAAAAACATCAACTAACACCCCCCCGCGACTCTCCAAGGACATGCAGTTTCTGGGTCTCCTCCACTGACATTCCCTCACCACTGGACGCCAGATCTTCCACCTCGGGACCTTTCAACACCAGGGCATAAACTTGGTCTTCACCAGTTTCCTCATCTCCCAACGCCCAACTTATCCGAGTTCCAACTTTCTAACTTGGCACCATCCTACTGACCTGTCCCACCTGTCTGTCTTCCTTCCTACCTATCCACTCTACCCTCTTCTCCGACCTATCACCTTTCACCCCATCTCCATCCACCTCTTGCACTCTCAGCTAAATTCTTCCCAGACCCATCCTACGTTTATCTCTCCACCCTCGAGGCTCCCAGCTTTATTCCTGATAAAGGGCTTTTTCCCGAAACGTTATTTTTTTCCGCAACTCCGTTTCTGCCTGACCTGCTGTGCTTCTTCAGCACCTTTCCAATCTTGATTCTGATTTCCAGCACCTGCAGTACGCACTTCCGTCCAACTGGTTACCTTGTTCATTGATCTTGAATAGGCCATTGAATAGGCCGTTGCTAAAGTTTCGCTGCTCTTATATTCCCACCTGCGGTCAAGAACAGAAAGTATCTCCAACCCCTCGAGACCACTTGATCACTGGTCCAATCACCTTCAAAGATTGTTGAATGTCTACTCCAATTTCTCTTTTATTACTTTAAACCACTCAGTATTCACACATTTATCATTGTTCCTCCCCAAATTCATTATCACCCACTTCACTGAATTGAATTCCTTTCAGCACATTTTCTTGCCAATTGTTTCCAATCTCCCTGCAGTCTATGGCTTTCTTCCTCATGGTTAACGACATGACTAATTGTTACCTGATTTGCAAACAGCTAAATGATGGCCATGACAAATAAGTATAAATCATTGACCGATATGAGAAAACAATGGAACTCATAGAAGCCATGGTTCATAAGCTTGGAGATGACACCAGAATTGGAGAGTGTAAAGAAGGTAATCTAAGTTTCCAGAAGGATCTTAATCCAATGCGACTTTGGGCTGAAATATTTTACATGGAGTTCAATCTGGATAAATGGAAGGTATTGCGTTTTGCTACATCAAATAAGAGAAGGGTTTATACAATTAGTGCTAGGGCGTTGCATAATGTTGTGGAAAACGGAGGCCAGGGATGCAGTTAAATATTTCTTTTTAGTTTGCTTCACATATGGACAGAATGGTTAATAAAAAATTGTCATCCTGCCTGCGTTGCACAGTCCTTAGACCGTAGGAGTTGGTACGTCATGTTGAATGGAATAGGACATTGTGTGAGGCGTCTTCTGGATTACTGTGTCCAGTTCTTGTCGCCCAGTAATAGCAAGAAAATTATTCAGCTGGAGTAGGTTTAGAAGACGTGTATCAGCATATTCGTAGTGGGGAAGGTTTGAGATACAACAAAAAGCTGGATAGGCTGAGAACATTTTCACACGAGATCTGGAATTTGAAAGCCGACCTGATAGAAATTTATAAATTATTGAGAGTTCGAATAGAATTAACTTTAACTGTCTTTTCTCCAAGTAGTGACACTTCAAGACGAGAGGGGAAATGTTTCAGGTGAAAAGAGAGATATTTAAAATAAGACATGAGAGGCTGTTTTTAACAGAGGATTGTTTATGTGTGCAATTCACATCCTGAGGCAGTGATGAATGAAAGTAAATTTACAATATTTACAGGATATTACGATCGATAAATGCATTGGAAAGTTTCCGTGGGATTAGAAAAAAGCTATTCATTTATGCCTAGTCCAGACGGCAGTTCAGGATCAACCACGATATTATGGATATGGAGCCATATACCAGACCAAAAGGTATGGCAGTTTCCTTCCCTATCAGGCATTCGTGAATCAGATCTACAACAACTGATTCAACATCATCATTAGAATCTTCAATTCTCGGTATTTATTGAAATAAAATTACAGCATCTGCCAATCCAGGATTTGAACCGGTGTCCATTGAAGTATATCTGGACATTCATATTAACAATGCAGTAATATTATTACAAGGGCATTATTAACCCTCAGCATTTACAGGAGTCGTCAGATGCGACTCGTTTAGTTTGGCATTATGTTCAGTATGAGCTGGTATGAGTGAAAGGCCTGTTTTCATGCTGCGTGAGTCTATGACTTTGACGCTATGAAACTGGCAGCTGGTTTGGATTAACAGCAGCGTTGACAGTTTAATTGATCTCCTTCTGGGATATGTAATCTTGCTGGTTACTCTGGAGTTTTTATTGCTCATAGAGCCCTTCCCACACACTGGACTGTTGAACAGACTGAGTTTGACTTTGTAAATGAGTTTCTGCTGCAACAAGTAATTGAATGCCGAATTGCGCTGGTATCTCTGTGATATCGGTGTCCTTGTATCGACCCAGGATGAACGATTGGCTCAAATCATGCCACGCAGACATAAGTCCCGTTGTCCATGTTGTGAACGTGTTTTTATTCTTCCTGATATACCCACAGGCTGTGGATGTCGCTGCTCAGGACAGCATTTGTTGTTCATCCTGATTCGCTGCTGCCTCTCTGTACGAGAGACAATGATTCGATCCCAGTCTTGTGTGACTGTGTGCAGTTTGCACATTCTCTCTTTGATTGTGTGAGTTTCCTCCCACAGTCTGAAGGTGTGCAGCTTACTGGGATCAGCTATGGGAAATGAAGGGGAATGGAATCGGTATGGAGTGCGGGTCTGATCGGATGTGCTTCGGAGGGATGGTGTCGACTGGAATGGGCCGAATATCCAGCCTACCTACAGTGTCGGCATTCTCGGATTATGGGTCAGCCATGTTGTTCTGCACCTGGAATCACAAGTAGGCAGGTTTGGGTAAAGCTGGCAGCATCCCCTGTACAAGGGTCATGTATGAATAAGATTGCAGGAAATTAAAGACATGTTCTCTGTTCCTGAGGTAAGGCTTCCATTCCAGGTTTTATTCGTCGAACTTTAACATTACCAGTTCCGTGTCTGAGTCCCCAAGGATGACTCATTTATTATATAACCACAACACCACCTTCTCCAGGTTGCAGTATTTACTGGGAAGAAGAAACTGATCTTGAGCTGATGCAACCATAAGCAGCTGCTACTGCCAATGTCAAGAACACTGATCCAAATAGGAAAATAAAATTTCGAACATTGTCACCCCAAAGTTAATGGTTCAACACGCTTTAGATTCGCCAGTTGGTTGCGTCAACAACATGTACTGCTTTTGGCTATAATATTATAAATGGGGGCAAGTATTCCCTTCCACCTAGTTTTTGACCAGGAGCAGTCCCAACCTCGGAAATACACGATCCACTCTCCCGTCATTCCATCCCAACTTCCAATTGGATCTTCATGCCTGCTTCAGTCGAGAACTGGAATGAAGTGTGATTGCGTGCAGCAGTTGTTATTGCCTTGTGTGGGCAAAGTGATGAAGTAGCAGATGTTAAACTATAATGCTATTGAAGCATATCCTGTACTGCCCCATGAGTTGGAGAGTTTCATAAATACCATTCTCCAACACTCTCATTCATGGAATCTCCACAGACTCTGGGGACGTCAAAGGTAAAGACTCAGCCCATTCTGAGATCCCACATGCCTGTCATTAAGTCCTGATATTGGATATTCTTCCTGACATTTCCTCTGCTACCATACTGGCTGCAGTTTACAAGCGTGGTCTGTGGAGTGCTGTAACCATTTAGTATTTTGTTTTCTGCGTTGTGGTTGCTGCGACTTCGTACCAAATCCACTTCATAGCGGTCAGTTCTCACAAAGTTTTACTCTTCCTGAAATACGGTAAGAAATAACTCCTTTTTCTATGATAATGATCTCCGAGGTGATGATTTGATTTCCATCGAATGTCGTTCTCTGATAATTCAGTATTTCATGTAACAGCATTTAAACCCAAAAGTTCTGGAAGATGTCTCTTCCTCCCACTCGCCCTAACTCTCTTTCCTGTCCCTCGTCCCATTTGACTGAGGCATTGCACAATCTAACACACGTTGATACCGTCCAGTCTGTGCCGTTGCACTCACTGTTACTGGGTGACCATGCCTCAATCTTTTCATTGGCACCTTCAAATCATTCGATCCGTTTGGATATTGTGGCTGTGCAATCAATTCTCTTTTAGCAGCTTTTACTGACATGGACCAGGGATTATTGGAGCGTGAGGCTCAATAAGTGGACACAGAGAATAATTGGGGTTAATAGATTCTCTTGGATAAGATCAGCCATGATGGTTTTCTGCGAGTGCCTACGGGTATGATCGCTGGATTGTTAACACAAAAGGCCAGGTCACGTTCTGGGGAGACGGGTTCGATTCTCACCACACCACGAGGACGATCGAATAAAAATGCAAGAAATACTTCCAATTAAGAATACGCTAAATCCGTTGTCCGAAAATCCCATCTGTTTCACTGAAGGCCTTGAGGGAAGGAATCTGCCGTCCTTAACTGCTCTGGATTCCATGTGACTCCAGACCGCTTGGCAATTTATGCTGCAGAGACGCACCGCATGCTGGTGCAGAATGTAAAAAAAAAGGTTCATTCGACTCAAACTAGACAATTGTCTGCACTTCACAAAAGTCCAGGGATGTGATCACACTGGGAAAGGTGCAGGAGAGATTCACTCGGATAGTGTCTGGGCTGAAGAGATTCAGTCAGGAAGAGAGACAGGTAAGACTGGAGTTGTTTGTCACGGTGCAGGGGCATTTGTGAGAAGGCATAGTTCAGATATACAAAATAATGAGGGGTGTGGATAAGGTAGACTGAAAGTAACGTTTCCCATCGACGGATAGATCGATGACAGGGTACCAGAAATTTAATGAGAAAGACAGAAAGGTTTCAGTAGATGTGTGAAAAGGCATTATAGGCCGGCGGGTGTTGAAATTTGCAAAACTGTGTCTGTAAGGGTCAGAGAGGCAGGGACCCTTTTAACCTGAAGTAATATTCAGATATAAATATGTTCTGCCAATAACTATAAGGCGATGGGCTAAACGATTCGAGTCGTTTAGCAGTTGTTTTTGACAAATGGAGATACAACGGGCTGAAGGGTCTCCTTTGAAACTGCTGTCCTCGGTAGTGGAGTTGTTAGTGTCGCCGCATGTTATGCGGGAGATAGGAGCTCAATTCCTATTAATGCCTGTCCTTCCATTCGCCTTGGGACATGTCACAGGAAGCACAGTGCTGTCTGAATCAGCGTGGGGATGGTCTGCAGCTCCCGCTGAGACAGAGTGTCAGTGAAAGTACAAACACGTGACTTCCGCAACTTGCACCTTGTATCTGTACAGGAATCAAAACCATTTAATAGAAAGAAAAAGGAAGCTGAGGAAGAAACAGGGTAAACCAATTCAGATGTGAGCGTAGAAACATTTTCCGCAGCATCATGAGGAAAACTGACAAACGGCTCTGAGAAAGAGTTTGTCTTTCAGAACTGTTCGTTCACAGAGATGTTTTTGTTCCACTTAAGCCCTTAAGAAATTGAAAAAAAACTTAACTGAACACTTGAAATTTTAGAACACACCAGGCGATGAGTCACGTGCTGGAAACTGTGTTTACAAGCCAGATGTTTGATGACTGATGATGATGCTGAATGGCTGAAGGGCCATTCGCCATGTTTTAAAAAACTCAATGAGTGTCATTTTTGAACTGAACCAAAAAGGTAAAAACAATGTTGCCAAGAAAATTTGCAAGCATTGCATCTGCCTTCCTTGTTGCAAAAGTGTTGAAATTTAGCTGTCTCACTGCTATTTCCCAATGTTGATTTCCAGTCAGGGAAAAAATATTTTTTGTTCCTTATGAAAGTCGGAAATTGCACATGCATTCCTGACATTACAAAACAGCAAAGGTATCAGTGCTGTCAGAGCCAGTGAGAATTTCATATCGGAGATGAATTCAAATGGGAATAAAAGTTGAAAGCAGTTGCCTTTGCCTGCTCAGACTCAGTCCAACAAAAATGATCATTACTGAAACATTCAGTTTTTTTCAAGGATTTATAAGTTGAATGCACAAAGGTTGGATCTGTGACCAGAGTGCCTCGGGTTGAAAGACTTGGAGATGCAGGTTTTGCACTGGGGTGTGCAAATTTGAAAATCACACAACACTAGGTTATATTCCAACAGGCTAAATTGGAAATACTAGCTTTTGGACCGCTGCTCATTCATCAGGTGGTTGTGGAGTACACAGTTGTAAGGTACAGAATTTATAGCACAAGTTTACAGTGTGATGTAACTGAAATTATACATTGAAAAATACCTTGATTGTTTGCTCAGTCTCTCATCTGTTAGAATGGACGTGTTAGTTTTACTTATTTCATATGTAAAGCGCAAAACTTTTTATTTTAAAGTTACATTCTCAGGTGAACTTTAACAATTGGTGTCAGCCCCCGTGTGCTGCTGTCTGTTCCATAATGTTTAGACTGATTCTAATTTTATAACATGAGTTAACACAGACTTACATGGATTCATGCAGTTTTTGAGCAAATTACGATGTAACTCTGCAAGTGCAAATTCACTCCACAAACGTATATGCGTGTGTGTGTGTGTATGTGTGTGTAGGAGGGTCTGTTTGTGTGGATAGGTAATGGGATCACCTGTACATTGACATGAGCCCAAGGTCTCGTTTGAGGCCATCACCATGGGTACCGAACTTAGCTATCAGCCTCTGCTCAGGGACTTCCAGCTGCTGCTTGTTCCGAAGTCCGCCTTGGAGGATGGTCACTCGAAGGTCCGAGGTCGAATGTCGTGGACCGCTGAAGTGCTCCCCAACTGCGAATGGGCATACCTGCCTGTTGATTGATGTGCAGTCGCCATTCATCCGTTCTGTAGCCTCTGCTCGGTTTCAACAATGTATCATGACTCATAGCATCCTTGCCTGCAGCGTGTTGAGTTTTTTTAGATGAGCGTCAGTCTAAACATTATGGCACGGAAACAGCACACAGGGACTAACACCTTCAACATATTAGCTGGGTTGACATTAATTGTTAAAGTTCACCTGAGAATGTAACAATTAAAGGAAAGTTTTGCGATTTAAATAAGAAAGAAGTGAAACTAACGTCGTCATTCTAACAGATGGAAGATTTAAGAAACAATCAAGTTATTTTTCAATGTAAAATTTCAGTTACGTCACACTGTAAGTTTTGTAATAAATTCTGTATCTTACAACTGTGTAGTCCATAACCACCTGATGAAGGAGCAGCACTCCAAATACTAATGCTTCCGATTAAACCTGTTGGATCATGACCTGGTGTTGTGCGATTTTTAAATTCTTGACTTCTTAAATCAGGACTTCTTGTTCCTGAGGCAGAGAAAGCAGCTCTACCAGGAATTTGTTAAATGTCTTAGATTAGTCAATACCCCAGCCCTTGAAAGAATGGAAAAGTGTCTTCCCTCTCTCTGCACAGTCGGACAGTTCATCATTCTCATCTGATTCCACTTCGAAAGAGTTTCAAAAAACTGTCAAAACTGAGTCTCAGCGATTGAGTGGGTTGGTTTATGAAAACGAAACGTACCTATGAGAAATGTGTGAGGCTTTTCCAGGATTGTCTTCTCTGACAGCGCTGCGACATGACTGATGTTCTCTATGATATGGAATTGCCAGTGTTTGAGTTGGGTAGACAAAGTGAAAAAAAATACACAACATCAGCGCATGGTCCAGCAGGTTTGTTTGGAAACACTAGCTTTCGGAGAGCCGCTCCTTCATCAGCTGGGTGTCTTTCTGCAGAAAATTGATGTGTGTGTCAACATGCGCGATCTTTTGGAAGATCATCTGGACTTTAACCGACCGTTCGTGGTGTCGATGTTACCCATGACTTCGAGGTGTTGGTTTTGGACTGGGGTGGACAAATTTATTAAACACACAAAGCCAGGTTAGAGTCCCACAGTTGACAACCACCTGATGAAGAAGCAGCGCATGGAACACTGGTGGTTTCAAATACACATATTCGATACAATCTGGTGTTGTGTAATCTTTAACTCTGATTGTTCTTGGTAATGTTTAACTGATAGAAGACAGTGAAATCGTTTTCGTTCGTAGAGATGAAAATTTCAAATATACTCCATCTCAGTGGAGCAAGAAAGATTAGTTTAGATGTGTGATGAATCTCCACAATGCGACTGCGCCAAGTAAAAGTCGAACCGACACCAACTGAGAACTCGCCAGCTGTACGAATGTTTGTACCACTGGCCAGCTGCACAGCTGAGGTTGTACACGCTGCAGAGCTGTGGTGTAAACAAGGACATGAGCAATAGCAGTAATATTCACAAGGTGAAAAAAGAACAAAAAAATCAACATCGTTGATTCACTTCAAATTGTCCTTAAAAAAACTACCATTCACAATCTGATCAGCCAATTAGTGAGGTCACTGCTGATCGAGGAAATTACAACTGACTTTGCTGCGATTCCACCATAATTAGAGGTAAACTCCAGCCTAATCACAATATTTTATATTTCCATTATTTTTCAGCTTTATATTACGTTCATGACATTTCCATATTTGCAGAAAACTGAATATCATGAAATGAGTGAAAAAGTAATTCTGGTGATGTAATCCAATGCAGAGTCGACCAGAAAAGAAGTCAAAGACTTAATACATCATTCCCATTTCTCTCTGTAGCAATGTATTTTCCTGAGTTGAACATTTGCAGGACTTATATTTAATATCTACAAAATTAATTATTTTCCCCGGACAGATTCTTCATCAATCAATTAACATCTGAGGTGTTGAAACCTCGTTTACTTCAGATTAATATAGTTGAATATCCTTTCCCCAGCCTAATGTCCCAATATTCCCTCCTCTTCCATGAAAATGCAAGCTGCTCCAGGTTAGGTTGGAGATCCCGACCTGACGTTCCATTGCTCCTTGCTGCTCCATGTCAATAGAAGCTGCTCCAGGTGACGTTGTAGCTCCCAGTCTGATGTCCCAATGCTCCCTACCCCCATGTCAATAGAAGAAGTCCTGTGGTGGTTGGATCGACCAGTCTGATGTCCTAATGCTCCCTGCTGCTTCATGTCAATAAAAACTAGTCCAGGTGTGCTTGGAACTCCCAGACTGATGTCACAAAGCTCCCTGGTCTATGTCAGCACACGCTGCTCCAGATGAGGTGGGAGCTCTTATCTCTGGCAGCTCACACACCTCTACACCATCGTAGAAATACTGCCCACTGACCATTTCTACTACTGGAACCTTTGGTGGAATATCCACATCATGAGAACCACCGAATCGTTATTTCCAAAAGATTTTCTTTCTTAAACGTTAGTTAGCATGTGCATACTGCAGTCAATCCGAAGTAAGATATTGGTGCTAATTGATGTATGTTCAATAAAAATTGCATCCTATTTTCCATGTTGAGTAACTGCTACTTAGCAAGGACAATGTTTGTAATGAAATCACACTTTTATTCCAGGTGAGGGAATGTGATTTGCATTATTTAATGTGAACTTGTTCACTGTGTGAAATTGTCAAATAGATCTCAATTTCAAGACAAAATTGCGAGTGTTGTCATCCACCTTGAAATATGGTGTCTTCTTCGTTCCACCACACAGGTATTAGAATGAAACATCTGTTAATGACATGAGTATAAAGACACTTGAAATCATTTTTAAGTTTACGCTGCATTAATCTGCGGTTATTGATACACAGGTTAGGTTCATTCCCTGCAGTTAACATGCTGACTTCTCCAGTTGTTCATAGTTCAATGTGATGCATCCAGTGTGTGCATAACGAGAGGGACCTTGCTGACCACATCTTGCCTTTATCTGAATCTTATGTCCATCATTCATCAATGGCACGACCAAGTGGAAAGGGCGAGACCAATGTTTAAGTCTGTCTATGCCCATGCACGGCACCCACAACGGCAATTCTCGACTGTGCATTTGCAGCCAGTTCTCTGTGCCCCTACACACATCCCCTGCCCTTTTTGAAATATCTCCATTATTTTGTGCTGTCAAACTGTGCTCTTCTCACCAAGATGATTCACCTCCACCCAACCTGCTCCAGATTTCATCTGAAAAAACACTCATTAAGAATTGCATTGCATAAACATGCACTTCGCATCTCTCGTTATTTCATTTTCCTGAATTTCTTTCATACGATAAAAGTTCACAGCAACTTGACTTGGAAAAGAGAAACGCGTACCTTTTCATTATCCCAATTAAATCCACATTTCAATGCAGTTTAGCCAAAAGACTCAAATTATTCTTTGAGATTTTATAATGGCGTAATGCATAGAAACTGACCATTGGAGTTCCAATTTCAGAAAGTCAGCTGTGGTCATCCAAAAATGGCAACAACAAAAACCGTCTATGATAGTGGGATTTGAACCCCCTAGTGTTCAACATAATGGATTAGCAATCCACCAGCTTAACCTCACGGCCACATCATCATTCATGCTTAGTGGCATGTGACCGTATGATTAATTGAGTTGCTTAAATTATGCAGCGCAGCAGATATTTCTCCCTGGTGTTGGCGAAATGACAATTAGCGCAGTACAGTTCCAAGTGTATGGACTGAACTCTGGGTTGTGGGGAAGCGCACTCCCACTGTGATACTCTGCTCGCAATGATTTGAACAAAAATGAAGGAATGACTATGTAACAAGGTCTGTTGAATTCTGTGGCGATTTGAAGTCAACAGCATGAAGAGCCCGTGACAGCAGAAGGTGTAAAATTGTCTGTGAGGAATTGTTTTCCAGACTGGAGGTGAGCGCATAGTGATCAATGTCATTATTCGGAACACCTTACTTCCGTTCAGATACTTTTGACACGAACTTGTGTACAGAACTGACAATTTCAAAATCCGAAATAAGGCTAAACTGACAATTGAACTCAACAATGCAAAAACCTTGACCTGTATCATTTTCCTGGGCCATGCGACACTAAGTCATTGTATGATCTCAGCAACACAGAGAGCAAGTGTCTGAAGGAAAATGAGTGCAGTGCCAGAGCGCATACTGGGAGCAACAGTTGACACACGGGGAAGTGCATTTCCCACAACAGGAACACTTCCCAAACAGCGGACTGTGGTGGAAGAATTCAGAGGGGTTTACACTTTAGAATTTGATGCCAGAGACACAATGGAGACCTGTCATTGAGTGTGTTTTAGATGAAGATTTTTAGATTTCTACAGATGCAAAACAAAATAAAAAGCTCATGGGTTAGTGAAGGCAAATGTTGAAGTTGTATATTTTAACAATCTACCCATCTTTGCAATAAGAAGCTCATCACTTGCCTCACTCGGGGTCAAAACCATCGGTGAAGATGATCGCGTAATCGCAGTTACCAGCCATGGAATCAGAGAAACTCGGTTTCCCAACCGTTAAGGTACAACCAGGAATGTGGAGGTATGCATTAATGTGTTGCTCAAAGTGCTGCAGATGACCAGTGCATGGTATCTCTGTGCCAGTATTGTGGGCTGTGCTGTGCCGAAGGTTTAGGTCTGAGCCTCACATGGAGCAGCTTCAATTTGTCATCGGGTCGAGGGGTACGGATGGAAGGTGATCTTGAGCAAAGCCAGGTTTATGGGAAACTACTAGTTTTTGTGGATTGAATAACGACCTTTTCTGGATAATGACTCCTTGATCAACAAACATACTGCAAATATTTAAAACGTGAAGAGACATGTTTGGAGAAAGAGCCGAAGGTGATTTTTCAGCAGATGGTGACGTTTCCCATGTGCACTGCGTTAAATTCCGGGAAAATCGATGTTGAGCTGGTTTCATGTTATGCAGTTTGTTGCAAACTCGCAAAGGTCATTGTAATAATCCAAAAAAGGATTGTTTGCATCGGACCGTCTGAATATTGTATTCAATTTTAGTCTGAGCATCTTTCAGGTGAAATGGTGTTTTGTTGAAAAAAACAAAAAAAAGACAGAGTTAAGTTTTTGTTGGAGATAAGAAAGCATGAAGTACACCTGACATCATGTGAATGTGGTCAAATCTTTAAAGTAGGTGTTGCGTCTCCAAGTGACGATTCAATTGCTACTCATTTGGATGTAACTTCTGTCTGCAGTTATTTTAGGACATCAGCCCCATTTTCAATGCTTCACCTTGAATAATACGCTTCACCTTTCAAGTCCATGAACTCAATCTTATTCAGCTGTGCGTGTTCGTGAAATGCCTTTGTGTCTGAAAAAAAAAATTCGAAATTAATCCACACCCACACTTTTCCTTTCTTTCAATGATAAATTCCTACCTTGTATGTCAGTTCGTGCGTCTTTTAAAACATCTGAAATCAGAAATCTACGTTTTATTTCCGGAAAGTCATCCAGGATTTCAATAACTTTATTGAATGGAAGAAACTCTCATCCAATCTTTCCTTAATCATTCACTCGTGGTTTTGAAGCCCTAACTGAATTGGGAGGTTCACTCGAAAGAGGGAGCTTCCCCGATTTAGTCACTTCAAACCTCACGTTATGTGAAAATCTCTTTTGTTTCCGTTTAAGCTTGCGTGTTTCTGGTGCAGCAATTCCACATCTCGTGAATAAACCCCTTCATTCTCTATCATACCGATGAAACCATTTATATACTTGCTGATGATTTGATTTTATGTCTCGGTAAACCCCGTCCCTGGGATTCCTAATATCTTGCTATCCAGGAAGCAGCGTTTGTGCCCTTTATAAACTCTTCACATGTCTTTGATGGAGAACGAGGTCAAGGATTACACTGAGGGTGACCGATTTCACAATTCCACGATGAACTCTTTGCTTTTTAAATATGATTTCACTCAATCTCCATGACCTGAGTGAGTCTCAGCTAATTCTAATGGTAACTGAAGTTCAAATACATCATAGTAGGGTTATAGATATTGCAATGCAGACTAGTTTTGAACAATAAATATCATCACCAAAGGCCACCGCAGATCTGAATTCAATACTTTTCACACAGTAATTATCGTAGCTACTGTGTATCATATTTCTGTGTTCTTGCCCACTTTATCCATCACTACATGTGTCCTTGTATTGAGTTCTACTGAATGATTAATTTGTGAATGGAGACTTTCCCTTCAACTCGTTTTCGAAACTCCATGGAGCATTGAATAATTGTACTCATATGCTTGCAGAGGACAGTCCTGCCATTACAGGGATGAATCAGTGACCTTTCCCCCGTATCCTCGAAGGCAAGGATTTCCTTCTACAGTTTAGGAGATCATTACAGCACTGAATCCCATGTGTGCGTTCATTAAAACTAAAACAGTTGCAGAAAGACTCAGATTTTCAGACTAAGATTTTGCAATCTGCTTGCATTGCTTGTACCAAAAGTTACATTCCACATTGTGCTATGTTTGTGAATGATAGCATTTCCTGAATCTTCAGCAATGATATTTAAATTTTGTCAGAACACTATCGTTCACTGTTCTCTCTTCCCTTCCGGTTCCCCATTTAATATCATGTATTTTCTCAGTTTACCTTACTTTTTCAACAATTCAAACAATCTCGCTCCTGATTACCAATCCGAGAGAGTACCATAAATTTGTCAATTTATATGCAATGCAGATGTAGGGCGCAGTGACCAAGTGAAATGGCATTGGTCACATGAACTAAGTAGCAGTAGCGGGATGGTGGTGGTTATCCCATCCCCGCGGACTGAGCTGTGTCCATTGGTAGAGTATCACACAGCAACAGTGAAGATCTTTTGATGCCATCCTCGAAGGTACATGCTACAAAAAGCTGAAGACTGCGGGAAACTGTTGTGGTCAGCGCTAACACAGAGGCTCAGCGGGAGACTGGTGGGCCCATAAACCAGAAATTAATGGATTAAAAGATTATTCTTCTCAGAAGAATCCGATTGAGACCATCATCTTAACACCTTCTGAGGAGAAAATGGCCGTGGGTGAGCGGAGAGTCTCAACTGGTTCCAGCATTTACAATCTTGGTCCGTGTGACAACAAAAGCAGAAACCTGGAATTGTTTATCTTGCTTCTGAAAAACCGGTTAGTAAATTTTGAAGAGCTTAGATATTTCTTCCTGGTGTTCATGAAATGAGCAAGAGGAGAGTACGGTTCCCTGAGTATGGTCTGGTTTCTGGGTTATGGGCCCAGGGACCTCCACTGTGATATTCTGCTCACATGATCTGAACACATACAAAGTAATGACTCAGTGACAAGGTCTGCTGAATTGGATTCCGTGAAGAACAGAAGCCGATTGAATGAAAAGAGCCATAAGATCGGGAATGTAACAAATTATTTTCCAGACTCGAGGCGAGTGCATCGTGCTGTTTCCAGGTGTCAATATCTGTACAATTAGATTGAAACAGCATTGGGTGTTATTTTACTGCATCTTTTGTATAATTTTGCAAAAGCACGAGACTTTTATATAGGGGGAAAACTTCAAAATCCTCAATGAGGCAAAACACACAAATGTGGTAAACAACAGAGTAACCACACAAACTTGTGTTACATCATGTGGTAAGCTTTCCTGCTCAGATCTCGCTCAAAATCGAATTCCTGAGTATCGGATTCGAACAGTGAATGGTGTATGTCATTACAAACTGCTCTGATCTCACAACTTCAGCATTTCACACGCCCCCTTATGTACGTCTGCCAATTGTAATTGATCACTCACTGTGTTACTTCTACACATGTAGAGAAGAAATAATTATAAGAACAACAGCCATGTATGTGACTGGGATTTGACACCTGCGACTCCACTTTCAAGGAGCTAAGAACCTGGGCATTACCATTAAGTGTATGAGTCCTGCTAAGGATTGCTTTCCAAAAATGCAGCACCTCGCATTAATCTGAATTAAACTCCATCACTTTTCTTTAATCATGTTTAGTTAGCTTATCAGAATGCCCAACTGTGTTGGTCAGAATTGATCACTCCAAATATACAATAAACCAATGGTGTTAGTTCCCGTTGTTGTTCTACTTCTGTCACAATGTATTTTACCTAATTCGACTTAATATTATTCTACTGTCACTATTAGGAATTCTACTGCCACCTGTGCTACAATGATCTTCCATCCCAGACTAACCTGGCATGATTAGATATTCAGCTACTCCATCTGTCACAATGTTTTCCTGTCAAAAGCTGACTCTACTAACCGCTGATTATGAATATAATGTCATATCCTGCTACAAGCGTCTCAAGCAGGCTGACTCTACTATCAATTAATTATTTAAAGTCATACCCTTTCTATTTATTGTTTTGACTTGTCCCAACCTACCATGATGATATTTCGTCGGGAGTCTGACTTGACTAATTGTTATATCTCAGTCTGCCATTGTAACCTTTCAGCCTCAGTCTGACTCTGCTAATTGGTGTAGGAGCATTCCACTGTTCTTATCCCATCCTGCCACAGCGGCCCCATCCTGCCCCAGCGACCTTTTGACGCGTGTTGCATTCCGCAGACCCCTTGTAACAGATTGCACGTAGTTTCCATGCCTTTACCCTTCCCATGCTTTCATGCTCTGTATTTTCTGTGCGGTGTTCGGATCTTTCATCAGACATCTGTTTATCTTCACCCCATTTTCCAATACTGGTCCTTATCCATATGTGCTCTGGTTTCTCAACTATTCGACTAAATGCTCCTGAAATAGTTTGATGACTCATAGCTTTACCACACGTTCAAACAGTGAGTTCCAATTATACAATACTCTCAGAGTGAAAATGTTTTTCCTATATCTCCTCCGAACATCCTGTCCCTAGCGTTTGACGGAGAGCCCTGGTTGTTAACTCTTCCCATAAGAAGTTCATTCCTATCACACATACCGATCCCCTTAATGTGCCCCTTAATCACTTCCTCACTCAGCCTTCTCCGCTCTCAGATACAGAGCCTGAGCAGAGCCCTCATGATGATAGTGTCGTGCTGGAAAAGTACAGCAGGTCAGGCAGCATCCGAGGAGCGGGAAAATCGACGGTTCTGGCATAAGTCTTTAATCAGGAATGAGTCTTGTGGGTGGGGACTGAGAGATAAATGGGAGGGGGTTGGGGTTGGGTGCAAGGTAGCTGGGAAAGCGAATGGTGGATGGAGAAGGGGAGAAGGTGATAAGTCAGAGGGGTAGAGATGAAGTTGGCAGAGTCGTGAACAAAGAAGAACAAAGAACACAGAAAATTTACAGCGCAGGAACAGGCCCTTCGGACGTCGTAGCGTGAGCTGCTCCAAATCCACTGTCTAAACCTATCACCCAATTGCTAAGCATCAGTATCCTTCTTCATCCCACTTACTCATGCATCTGTCCAGACCCACCTGAAATGAATCTACTGTGCTAGCCTCTGCTGACAACACGTTCCAGGCACCTACCACCCTCGGTGTAAAATACTTCCAAAGTCTATCTCTCTAAAACTTTTCACCTTTCACCGAGAACGCGTGACCTCTCAGTATTGAATCCCTCAACTTGGGAAAAAGCTTACCTCAATCCACCCTGGCTATCCCCTTCATGATTCTGTAGACGTTGATCAGGTCCCCCTCAATCTCTTTTTTTTTAAATGAAAACAAACGTAACCAACTCAACCTCTCTTCAGAGCTAGCATCTTCCATACCAGGCAACATCCTCATAAACATTCTCTGCACCCTCTCCGAAACGTCCATATCGTTTTGGTAATTTGGCGACAAGAATTATACATAGCATTCTAAATGCGGTTGTACCAAAATCTTGTATTTTTTCGCATGACCTGTCAGCTCTTACAATCAATGCCCCGTCCGGTGAAAGCAAGCAGGCCATATGCCTTCTTGTCCACTCTATCCAGCTGTGCAGCCACCTTCAGGGTACAAAGAACCTGAACTCCCAGATCTCTCTGCTCATCAACTTTACCCAAGGCTCTTCCGTTTACAGTATCCTTGTCTCTCGAATTAGACTTCCCAAAATGCATCACCTCACATTTGCCTGGATTCAACTCCATCTACCAATTCTCCACTCAACTCTCTTGTCTATCTATATTCTTCTTCATTCTTTGACAGTCCCTACGCTTTCTGCTACTCCACCAAATCTTCGTGTCATCTGCAAATGTAATGACGATATTTGGGCCAGCAACCCTTGGAGACTGGAGCATTGCAGCTGGTAGTAATTAGATTTGATGAATGAAATCTGGAATATAAACCCGCTCAGAGGAAGAGTGACAAAAAGTTTTAATTTGCTGAAAACTTATTCATTCATGTCCCTTCAAAGGGGAAATCTGCCGTCCTTAAAGGGACCTGCCAACATATAACTCCAGACCCACAATAGTACGGTTCACCCATACATTCCCTCTGACTCAGTTCAAGGAGAGTTAAGGATGAACAACAAATGCTGTTCAGACTATGATGGCCACACTCCTGGGAAGAATAAGGAAGGATAAAAAAGATACATGGATGACGGGGAAAATTGGGAGTCGTCTCAGCGTGGTCTCAAATTCAGCTGATTATCCAAACTAAATAGACACAAGGATACCCACGCCTCCATGAAGTCAGGTCCATGGGGGCGGGGTCTGTAGGGAGGGATTCAATTCCCCGCTGAAATGTAAACTCACTTCTTCAGTCACAATGTGGGCAGTTCATTCACCACTCCCACATGTGAGAAGGAATCAGTCAGGAGTCCAACCTGCAGAGTCACCATCAGGTTTACAAATGGTAGCAAGGGTCTGATTCTGCTGTTATTGCAGGTGTTCATCCCATCCAGCAATGAACCATGCTTGGATGCCTGATTCCAGTGGAGTACCACTGTTTCCTGATGTAGATCAATAATTCATACTTAGTTGTAGGAGTCATGTAAAGAAGTTTACACACGATGCAACAATTGGTCGTGTAGGTGACTGTGATGAATAATACCAGGGACCGCAGGGATGTATCAATCAGGTGGAAAGGAAAAAAAAACGGAGAATGGAATTGAATCCAGACCAGTAAGTGGAATGAATTTGTGGAGCTGAAACAATAACAGTGAGGATTCTGAGTGGTGAACAGGAACAAAGAGATCTTGGAGTAGATATCTGATCTCTGAAGATTGTTGGACAGGCAGATCAGTTGTCCGAGAGGCTTTTTGGATATTTTCTATTGTTGACCATAGTCTGAGAATGATATTCGATCTTTAGCAACCGCCAGTTTAGGAAACACCAAAAGGAATGAGCACAAGTCTGGTCATTGCAACAATCAATATATTTTAAAATTGTAATATAAAAGGTGGAGTGCTCAAGTATAACTCTTTGCCCTTCAATACCGCTTCACCACTCAATTAATTTACCACTGCTTCCTCTCCAACTCCTGCTGGTACGTGCCTTGGAGGGTAATTCATAAATGGTGACGTTTCAGTGCATCTTCAACCTTGTCCTTATGGTCGGTACAGTCTTTGAGCTTTGAAGGTTCTGTCAACAAAGCCTGGTTGACTTACTTCAGTGAATCTTCTACGTGGCGTACTCTGCTGCAATTGTGCCTCAGCAGTTAAGGGAATAAATATTCAGGCGTTTTACAATGTACAGTTAAGTGACTGTATTGTCGTGGAGGGTGTCCTGGTCCTTCAGTGATATTGCAGCGGCACCAAACGTGGAAAATGGAGAGAGTCCTGTTAAACATCTAACGTGTGCGTTGCAGACGATGTCGGCTTCACGGAGACATGGGTTGAGTTAAGAATCAAACAAAAACGACAGACAGACATGTTTTTGTCATCATTTTTTTATATGGGCGGTCAGGTCTCCTAAATACTAGCTCTCAGGACGATTACACTCAGGAATTCAGTGACAATGAAGCCATTGAATGTCAATCGAATATGATTAGATTATCATTTGTCAGAGTTATCATAGCTGTATTTGGTCCTGCTGTGGATCAATCCGATTCCAATCACTTTCTGATTTCAAGTTCCAATTCCCATCTGCACCTGATATTTCAACCCGTTTCCTCACATAAATTTCTCCACCTGCCATCATTATATGTAAGGACGCTGCAGAGGACAGCAGAGGTTTACGAGGATGTTGCCAACTCTGTATAAAATGGAGCTTTGTGAAATGATTGGTTAGGCTGGGATTATTCTCCTCGAAACAAAGGAGGTGAAGAGGAGCTCTATAATCGTACAACACCAATCATAAACGTTCAATATTCGTGGAATCTTGACAGGGTAGATACGGGCAGGTGGTTTGCCCTAGGCTGTGAGGAGAGCACCAGAGGACAAAATCTCAGAATTACATATTGCCCATTTAATTCAGAATTGAGGAGTAATTTCTTTGCTCAGGGGCCAAACAATATGTGCCACCTGTGCTGTTGGGTATTTCCAAATTGTGCAAGATAGTTAATCAGAAAGGTGATGAAAATTTGTCGAGTTAAGTGAGCAGAAAGGAGTTACAGATTATTGGGGCGGCACGGTGGTTCAATGGTTAGCACTGCTGCCTCACAGCACCAGGGTCCCAGGTTTAACTCTAGCCTCGGGCAGCTGTCACTGTGGAGTTTAGACATCATTCCCACGTTTGCGTGGGTTTCCTCCTACAGTCCAAAAATGCGCAGGTCACGTGAATTGGCCGTGTTAAATTGCCCGTAGTCAGAGGGGAATGGGTCTGGGTGGGTTACTCTTCGCAGGGTTGGTGTGGACTTGTTGGGCCGAAGGGCCTGTTTCCATGCTGTAGAGAATCTAATCTAGATCAACCATGAGTTCGTTGAATGGTGGGGCAGACTCCATGGGCTGAATGGCAAACTTCCACTTGTTTAACATTTGGTCGAACGCCTTATTTTATTCATAAGTTCAGAATTGTTGGGGGGGATGGGATGAAGTGATAGAAAAGGTTTATTGAACAGATGAGACAGATCAGGAACAGGATTCATAAACACAGGAAGACGAAATGTGCTGTGACGTGGGGATAACAAATGACACTGGGCAAAAAAAAACAGGTGGCTGTTTACAGAAGCTGTGAATACTGAAGAAATTTGGTAGACCTTAGACAGTTGGCAAGTCAGTGATCATGCTGGATGATGGATCGTTGTATGATTCACACACAGCAGAAATTTGTGAAAGAATGAAAGTTTCGTTTTAGTGGAGAAGTTTTCTGCGGTTCCAATTCCGAGTGACTGTTTTAAATACTGATCAGATTTTTGTGTGAAGTGTCAGGTTAAAATACTCATGAACATCCCCACTGGATAAACTTGTGCTTCCGATCTCTTGTTATTTGTTTCTCTTTCTTTCGATGCAAATTAATAGAAAGACAAGATGGAATGTGGGGCAGAAAGAAAAATGTGTTCCTTCTCATTACACGAATTTAATGTACAATTGAATAGAATGACTGCTCTAACTCTTCATTTCGACTTTAATGTGGTGTCGATTATTCCTGAATCTCCCGTGCAGTGAAGGGCAAGAACAAGATTCTCGATCTAGTGTATACCAGAGGTGTGAGGTGCAAAGAAAATCTGCTAGAGCGGTGCATAAAATTAGCAACCAGAGTCTGACTTGAACTCGTGAATGTGGAGCACAGCGGTATAATAACACAACACCATAATCGTTCAGTCTCCTCTGCACATTTTGTAGAGGGATGACATGGGACCTCATCAGGGTACATGTGGTGAAAGTAAAGGATGAGAAATTTGCGGAGCGGAATGAAATCCAAACCATTGTGTTTCTGCTTGCATCAGAATTTAATAACAGCAAATTCCAATAAATAGCCATGTTCGTCACAATGAATAGCTGTCATTGATACATTTGTGATCAGAACTGTGTCAGGATGAATCAGAGAACAAGAATTTTCCGTCATATTCACACCTAGATTTGACGCATAATTTCTTCAGTCAAATTCTCTCTCACGTGAAGAAGGAGCCATGGAGAGGGAAATAAAGGCGATGTTGTTGCTCAATGGCCATTCTCATATGGCTGAACCTGAATTGAATTCAATCGCTAGAAACGCTGTTTTGTTCGTTTCATTTTAACTTTGCTGCAACCTCACAATGTTCATTGTAATAATCGGAAGGGGATTAGATTTATCTCATTGGAACGATTGATGTTGTAATCAAACTTGCTCCGACTTTATTTCAGCTTAAGGAAAATACTGCTTCGAAAATCAGAGTGCTAAAATGCAAAAGAAAACCCACCAGTTTTGTTGCTCGTTGCTTTGGCAGATTTCACTGAGTATAAAATGGACCAACCATCATGGTGTTTGTCCTCACAGCTTTAACGCATGTGATTAAAGCAGGAAGTCGATCTCAACTGGTCACTTCTTATTCATTATGTAATATCTTCCCTTCACAATAAGAATTCCCGCCTCAGGCGACTAACTGTGTGGAGTTTGCACGTTCTCCCCGTGTCTGCGTGGGTTTCCTCCGGGTGCTCCGGTTTCCTCCCACAGTCCAAAGATGTGCAGGTCAGGTGAATTGGCCATGCTAAATTGCCCATAGTGTTAGGTAAGGGGTAAAGGTAGGGGTATGGGTGGGTTGCGCTTCGGCGGGGCGGTGTGGACTTGTTGAGCCGAAGGGCCTGTTTCCACACTGTAAGTAATCTAATCTAAATCTTAAAAAAAAAATCCACTCAGTTCCATTTACAATGCTTCAGGTAGAATATTATGCCAAATCTTTGAAAATCCAGAGTTTTTGGAACCGAATCTTATTCAGCTGCACACGTTCACAAAATTTCTTTACATTTAAAGTCAACCCACTTAGACATTGTTTCCCCGAAATTTCTGACCGACTACGCCCCACCCTTACACCTTTACCGAGACACACGCTGTCGCCTTCTTGTGAAATTTATTCCTTGTATGTCAACAAATGTGCCTTTCCAAATATTTTGAAAAACAGATTCTCGGAGTTACAGCGATTCTGCTCTCATCATTTCTTTGTCCTTCAAAGGTTTTATCAAAGGGTTTTAATGTTTGACGTCTAGATGTTTACTCACTTGAAATTGGGAATTTTCCACCTATTTACTCTGTCCAAACTTTTCATAATATGAAAACCCCCGATTAGGTCTTTCTTGGTTCAGGGATAACTGTTCTAAATTTTCGAAGACAACAAGTGAATAAAATCTCATCCTCAGTACACCCCGTCAGCATCGACTCTCGTGGCTTTACCCCCAGTAAACACCGTCATTACCCTCTCTGATAGAATCACAGAATCCTACAGTGCAGAAAGGGCATTTCAGTTAATCGAGCCAGTGTCGACTCTCTGAAAAGCATCTCACCAAGACCTCGTTCTCCTCCCTATTCCCGTATATTTCACCAGAAGAAGGGGCAACCCTCCCCATTATGATGTCAAATAAACCTGTGGAACTATAACCTGGCGTCCTGTGACTTCTGACCTTGTCCCCGCTTTACTTAATTCACTTAATTTACTGAAATCATTCCCTGGATACGACAGGGCAATTTAACTTGACCAATCAACATAGCCCTCAGACCGAACAGCAGTGCGAATTACTGAGCCAATGTTCCATTATAGTGAGCAAAACCTGAATCATTTTTAATGGTTTTATACACTGGTAACTCAGCCACATCAAAGCAAATCAACCCAAATTGAACACGTCAATCCGGAACAAGTCTGCCAAATGTTTTTTTTTTCTTTCCAACACTGTAACAAGGTGCAGTTTGCAGAAGTCACATGTTTGCACTTTCACTGACACTCTGCCTCCCTGAGAGCTGCAGCCCTTTCCCACCTTCATTCAGGCAGCACTGTCCTTCCTGTGACATGCCCCATCGAGAATGGAAGGACAGGTATCAATACCCGCACTTGGGAATGGAGCGACAATTTTAAAATATTTACACTGTCCCCAGTGGAGAATTGAGTCCTGTGACAGACGGGGACACGAACCACTATACTACCGAGACCAAGAGTCTCAAAGGAGGCCCTTCAACCAATTGTGGCGACACTTGTCAAAAACAACTGCCTAATGAACTGAATCCCATTTCACAATGTTTATCCCACAGCCTTATATGTCATGGCATCACAAGTTCACATCTGAATGTTTATTCAGGTTCTAAGGGTTTCTGCCATTCTGAACAATGCAGACAGTGTATTCCAAATTCCAAACCCACTGGCTTATAAAGCACTTTTGCACATCTTCTCAAACCATTCTGACTTTCTTCTTAAATCTCTGCCCCCTGCTAATGCTCCATTAATGGGAAACTCGTTCAGTCAACCCTGTCCATACCCTAACCCAATCATGTCTCCTCTACATCTCCTTTACACTGCGACAAACACTCCACTCTGTCCTGTCTTTCTTCACAACTGAAACTCTTCATCCCAAACAATGTCCCGGTAAATATCTCCTACGATTTTCTCAGTGTGATCACATCCCTGTGACTTGCAAAACTGCAATCAACACTCTTGCTTGAGCCTAATGAGCATTTGTTATAAAATTTCTGGATTAGTATGAGGGGATTCTGGCTAAGCCGAATTTATTACGCATTCTGAATTGCTCAGAGGGAAATTGAGACTCAACCATATTGTTCTGAGTCTGAAGTCACATGAAGGCCAGACCAAGTAAGGACAGCAGATTCCTTCCTGAAATGACATCAGTGAACCAAATGGTTTTTTATTCAACAATTGTCAATGGATCTATCGTCATCATTCGATTCTTCATTGCAGATATTTGCTGAATCCAAATTTTACAATCTGGCATGGTGGGATTCAAGCCCGAATACCCAGATTATGACCTCGGTCTCTGGATTATCAGTCCTATGAAATTACCACAAGACCAACACAGAAAACCACAAAAGCTGATCTTTTAAATAAAATGTCTTTTCACCAAAACTGCCCTAGGTATTTTCCAGGAGCCTGACGCTCCAATTGTCTCTGTCCAATATCAGTAAAAGCTGCGACATGGGGATTGATTTCACAACCGCGGTATCCAAATGGATCGATTTGTTTGAACGCCCCGTTGATGGGATTGGGGCACGTTCACCCAACAACAGTGACAGCAGCAGCAGCACAGACAGAACAGTATGAATGTGAAAGAGAATGATAGATTGGGCATTGCCTCAGAGAAATGGGGGCAGGGACGGAAAGGAGGTTTAATGATCGTGGGAAGAAGAGAAATCTCCGACAACGAGTGTGTTTCAATCCTGATATATGACACGCAGAGATGTAAGAGAGCGGAATTTGAAGGTAAAATAATTAATTTCTTAGCATGCGTCACAAAAAGGACAACGGAGAGAACACTTAGTGCCGTGATTTGGTTTCAAATCGAGTTTGCTGTGGTCACAATGTAAAATACCGACAACTACGATCACATAACCACAGAACAGGATGTTTGCAAGCAGCAATAAGTATACTAGCAGAGGAAATGTTCGGAAGAACAGCAAATGTACAATATCACTACTCAGGGATCAGTGACAGACATGTGGGAACTGACAATGAGCTGAATCTTTCATATCGAAGTCCTCAGAGGCTGTAGAGATCACTTGAATGAGAACGTTGAAAGATGAGATTGATCCATTTGACAAAACATCAAAGACTCAGGGGACAGGACAGGATATTGTTGAAATGGATGCTTCAATAGCATTTTAGCTTAACATCAGCACAGCCGCCCAGATCCAACCGGAAATAGGGATGGGAATCAGTGCGCAGAGTTACCAGTGATGCAATAGGTGAGCGTGTGATGGTACAGAGGCTGAAGAAATTCTTCGGTTGAATGTGCTCCTTCTCAAAGGAATGGTTGTCCCCGTTTATACTATCAGAGCGATTTCCGGTGCATCTTTCTGAGACAGCTGAGTGGCACAAGTGGAGCGTGTTGAGCCCTTAACTTTGCAGTGGTGGGTTTAAACGATGATTTTGCTATTTGGATCTGTGTTTCCGACACTGGCGGGGGCAGCTACATTTGCTCGCATCAGATCAGTATCAGTTTCTTCCACACAGTCAAGACTTCAACCAGGAGAAGTTGGTGTTGGGATGATATTTTAAACTAGTCATCCTTGGGGGTTGGGACACGGAAACGGTGATGTTTACGTTCGACAAATAAAACTTGAAATACAAGCCTGACCTCAGGAACAGAGTTCATGACTTTAAGCCATACTCTTTATGTTGTACCAAAATGCTATACCTTCCATTTATTCAGATTGAACTCCATGTTACATTTTTCAGTACAACGACTCATTGGATTAAGATCCTTTTGAAACTTAGATAAACTTTATCACTGTCTACAATTCTGCTGTCGCCTGCAAACCTATGAAGCATGCCAGCTGTGAGTTCCACTGTTTTCTCATGGAGATCAATGATTCCTATTTACTTGTAGTGGCCATGATTTCGCCGTGTGCAGATCATACAACAGTTAGTCATGCAATTAACCATGAGGAAGAAAGCCGCAGACTACAGGGAGATATTAAACAATTGGAAATAAAAATGGTGAAAGCAATTCATTCCAGGGAAGTGGGTGATCGTGAGGCAAAATTAAACTTCAAACCAGCTGCCCCCGCTCCAGTTGTGGCACTCAGCTGTCTCAGCAAGATGCACTGTCGATTACTGTTATAACCGGGAATCGATTTTCCCTTCTGCCCCGCCTTTGACCAGAAGCACTCCCAACCTCGGAATTGCTTGCGCCTCTAAACCATCATAGAAACCATGCATTCTCCGGTTGCGTCACTTGAGCCATCGAGTATCTCTGCGACCTCATTCCCATCTCGATTTCAAGTTGCATCTTCGCGACTGCGTCACTCAGTTCCTCTGATTTTGGGGCTGGGAACTGGGACGATGTGGCAGCAGGGGTTACGGCCTTGTGTGGGGAAACTCGTGAAGTCACCGATGTTAAACTGCATTGCTATTGAAGTATACATTTCAACAAAAGCTTGGTATAAACAATGACTGCAGATGCTGGAAACCAGATTCTGGATTAGTGGTGCTGGAAGAGCACAGCAGTTCAGGCAGCATCCGAGGAACAGTAAAATCGACGTTTCGGGCAAAAACTCTTCATCAGGAATACAGGCAGAGAGCCTGAAGGGTGGAGAGATAAGTGAGAGGAGGTTGGAGGTGGGGAGAAAGTAGCATAGAGTACAATTGGTAAATGGGGGAGGGGATGAAGGTGATACGTCGGGGAGGAGGGTGGAATGGATTGGTGGAATAGATGATAGGCAGGTAGGAAACACAGGAGAAGTCATGGGGCCAGTGCTGAGCTGGAAGTTTGGAACTACGGTGAGGTGGGGGAAGGGGAAATGAGGAAACTGTTGAAGTCCACATTGATAACCTGGGTTGAAGTGTTCCGAGGCTGAAGATGAGGCATTCTTCCTCCAGGTTTCTGGTGGTGAGGGAGCGGCGGTGAAGGAGGCCCAGGACCTCCATGTCTTCGGCAGAGTGGGAGGGAGATGTGAAATGTTGGGCCACAGGGCTGTATGGTTGATTGGTGCGGGTGTCCCAGAGATGTTCCTAAAGCGCGCTGCTAGGAGGCGCCCAGTCCCCAAATGTACAGGAGACTGCACCGGGAGCAACGGATACAATAAATGATATTGGTGGATGTGCAGGTAATAAAAGCTGCACTGTCCCCGGAGTCCTTGATGTTTTGGAGAAATCTATTTATCTCAGCCCTCAACACATTAATGATGGAATCAACACAGCCACTGGGGAACCGATGTTAAACAGTCAGACCATTCTTAGTTCCCACATATCTGCTACAGTTCGCTAAGCACTGACAGTATGCATTTGGTGCTCTGCCTAACATTCCTTATAATACTGTACTTAGAGCATGCACTTACTGTGTTTTTTCTGTGCGGTGCTGTGATCATATAGAGGTTAGTACTCTGCGTTGTGGCCGCAGCAACCTCGGTTCGAATCCGAGTCACGGCAGTAATAGTTCTATGTGTCCCAGTCTTTTGTGAAACGCAAAGCAATCAATTGTTTTAAATTTATGATTTTCTCCAAGGTGATTTTATTCCTCCAAGTTCTGCTCGCTCACATCTCTGTGTTTCATATGTCAGAATTCAAATCCCCGCGTTGTCAGAGGTTTCTTCCCTCCTACGATCAGTAACCGAACTTTCCATCCCATACCCCCATTGCATTAATTTGGAGATGTCGGTGTTGGACTATGGAGTACAAAGTTAAAAATGACCCAACACCAGGTTATGGTCTTACAGGTTTAATTGAAGCACTAGCTTTTGGAGCGCTGCTTTTTCATCATGTGTTTGTGGAGTCATTTCCCATTTCACTAAGGCATCGCAGAATCTAATACAGACTCTCACAATGATATCGATCAGTCTGTGTGGCTGGGGTCACTGTTGCTGGGTGAACATGCCCCAACCCCACCATGGGGACCTGCAGACCATTTGATCCATTTGGTTACCACTGTTGTGAGATCAATACTCATGTAGCAGTTTTTACTGATACGGACCAGATATTATTGGCGGGGTGGGGGGGGGGGGGGAGTGGAGGTCAAGCTCAGGAAAATGGCACAGAACACTATCGGGGAAAATCGACTGAATTGGATAAGATCAGTTTCACTGCTTTTCTGCAATGGCCGAGCGCTATTACAACTGAACACAGAACTGTTAATTCAAACACCAGGGACCTGGGTTTCACTCCGACCATGCTAGGTGGTAGAATTGGGATTCAATAAATATCTGGAATTATGAATCTAATAACTCCTATATATCCATGTTCAATTGATGAAAAAAATAACAAAACTATCTGACATCATTTAAGGAATGAAACTGCTATTCTTACCTGCTCGGGCCTCCATGTGACTCCAGACTCACTACAATACGGTTGAGTCTCAATTACCCGCTGTGGAATTAGGGATAGCAATCAATACTGCCGAGCCAGCGACGCCCTCATACTGTAACAGAATAGAAAAAAAAGTTCATTCGGCCCTAGCTAGATTACTGTGTGCAGTTCTGCAATTCAGAGTACTGCATGGATGTGATCGCACTGGGAACGTTGCAGTAGAGATTCACTGGGATATTGTCTGGGCTGAAGAGTTTCAGTTGTGAGGAGAGATTGGACAGACTGGGGTTGTTTGTCGCCAAGCAGAGGAGATTGGAGAAGACATGACTGAGATGTACTAAATACTGAGGATATGGATAGGATAGACTGAAAGAAGCGTTTCTTATTGATGGAGCGATTGAACACTGGGGCCAAGAGTTTTCGGGAAAAGGCAGAAAGGTTTGAGTAGATTTGCGGAAAGGGTCAGAGAGGCAGAAATCATTCTAACCTTAAAAAAAATTGAGATGTTGATTTGCGATGCCAAAACATGTAAGATCATGGATTAAACGATGGAAACCTTGATTCAGGTGGTTAAGCAGTTGTGTTTGACAAGTGCGGCCACAACAGGCTGAAGGGCCTCCTTCGACGTTGTTGTCCTCCACAGTATCGTGGTTAGTGGCCCCACCTGTCACAGGGCTCAATAATCCGCTGGGGGCATTGTAAAGGTTTGAAACCTGTCGCTCTGTTCCCCAGTGAAGGTTATTCATGGCTGGCCTTCCATTCTCGATGGGACATGTCACAGCAGGGACAGTGCTGTCTGAATTATTTGGGGAAGGACTGCAGCTCCTGGGGAGAGAGAGTGTCAGTGAAAGTGCAAACACGTAACTTCAGCAAACTGCACATTGTGTTTGTGTTGCAATCAAAACCATTATATAGAGTTGTTCCTGACTGATGTGTTTATTTAAAGCTGGAATCTGAGGAAGAAAACAGAGTAAACTCATTCAGATCTGAGTGCAGAAACATTTCCAGCAGAACTACTGAGGGTGTATAGCGTAGAACCGCGTTTGGATGCATTGAATTCGGGTTGATGGGCGCAGCTTGCTTTGACTAGGCGGAGTTGCCAGTGTGTAAAGCCATTACACATGACACAGATAGTGTTCAATGTGATGTTACATTTGATCAGTGGTTCGCATTGCTCTTAAGTATGTAGGTTAGGTGGATTGGCCATGTTAAATTGCGCTCATCTGTCCAGGGAGTGAACTCATAAGTTAAGTGAATTAGCCAGGGGTAACGCAGTGATAAGGTCAGCAGTCACAAGTTGCCAGGTTATTTTTCCACCAGGTCTATTTGAAATCACAAGCCAGAGGCCTGCGGGGATAGAGACAGGAGCTCGGTCTGGTTGAGATGCTGTTCATAGTCTCCCTACAGACCCGATTGACTCAACTGTACTTTCTGCATTGTAGGGAATCTGTGATTCTATCAGAGAGGACACTGCCAGCGTTTACTGTGCTGCTAAGACATTGGAGACGATGCTGACGGCATTTAGTGGGGATGGAGTTTTATTTATTTGTGTTTTGAAAAATTTGAAACTAAACCAAGGAAAACCGAATGGAAGTTTTCCAGAGTATTTGAGGTTTGGAGAGAGTAAATATGTGGCAAAATCACTTTTTCAAGTTCATAAATTTCTGAAAGTCAAGATTTCAAAACCATCGATGTAGGACAAAGAAATAATGGGAGCAGCATTTCTGTTACTCAGACAATCCGTTTCCAAAATATTTGGAAAGGCACATTGACAGACACACAATCAGTGAGTTTCAACCGGAGAGAGACAGCCTGTGGCCAGGTAAAAGTGTAAAGGAGGGTGTAGGGGGTAGAAGGTGCGAGGAAACATTATCTAATTTGGACGACTTCAGATGCAAAGAAATATCGAAAACGTCTGCAGTGAGTAAGATTCAGCAAAAAAACTCAGTGGTTTTTTAAAAGATTTCTATTAATATTCCACAAGAATCATAATAAATGGAACTGAGCAGATTTGGTATATTGTCAAGGAAAGCTATTCCATAATGAATAGGAAGTGACCCGTCTCTTAGAGATCGATTTCCTGCTTTAATACCATGCCTTAAAGATGGGAGGACGATCGCCATGATTTTGGGTTCATTTGATACCCATTGAAATCTGCCAAAGTAACTGAGCATCAAAACTGCCATCTTGTTTTGTAGTTCAACCTTCTGTTTTCTCATCAGTATTTTCTTCCAGCTGAAATAAATTCGGAGCAAAATTGAATGCAACATTTAACGTGGACGATCTTGCTCTTGCCCTTCATTGCACCGGAGATTTGTGAGAAATAGGAACATCATCAAAGTCGAAGTAAAGCAATTTGATACTGTTGTAAGTTACATTGGGATAATGAAATGGAGTGCAAACGTTTCTTTTCTCCTTTCATTCCATCTTGACATTCTATGAATTTATGTCGAATGAAAGGGGAACAAATAAGGAAAGATCGAGTGCAATAGTTTATCAAGTGGGATTGTCAATTTTAATGTAATACTCCACACAAAGTTCTGATCAGTATTTTAAACAGTCAATTGAATTGAAACCGCAGAAAACTTTTCCAATGAAATGAATCTTCCAGTCTTTCACAACCTTTTGCTGTGTGAATCATACCGCGATCCATCATCCAGCGTGATCACCAAGTTGGCAACAATATTAGATCCACCAATTTTCTTTAGCAATCACAACATCTGCACATACCCATCTGCGGTGTGCCCAGTGCCATTTGTTGTATCCAGGCCCCAGCACATTTCCTGTTCATGAACTTATGAGCTTAGTTCCTGATCTGTCTGATCAGATTGAGAAACCTTTTCTGTCACTTCATCCCCTCCCCTCTGAATTCTAAAGGTATCAATTAAATAAGGTGTTAGACCAAATGATGTAGGATTGGAAGTCGGCCATTCAGCGCATCGAGTCTGCTCCACCATTCAACGAACTCATGGCTGATCTGATAATCCTTAACTCCATTCTCCAGCATTGCCTCGACAAAGCTCTATCATCTATCTGGTTAAATATCTGTGTGGCACAGTTTGAAAATACACAACAACTCAGCCTCAACAACAATTTCGGCAAGGAGTTCCACCGATTTACTGGCCCCTGAGCAAAGAAAATGCTCCTCAGTCGTGTGCGGCCCGATGGCAAAGTGATTAGCGCTGCTGCTTGAAAGCACCAGAAACCCGTGTTCAATTCCCGCCTCAGGCGACTAACTGTGTGGAGTTTGTACATTCTCCCTGTGTCTGCGTGGGTTTGCTCCGGTTTCCTCCCACAGTCCACAAATGTGCGGTTTAGGTGAATTGGCCATGCTAAATTGTCTGCAGTGTGAGGTGGCGGGTTGGTGTGGACTTGTTGGGCCGAAGGGCCTGTTTCCACACTCATCTAATTTCTGAACTAAGCAGGTAATATATAATTCCTCCTACCAGAGGGTGACCCACCAGCCCGTAACTACCTTGTCAATGAATGTTGAACGTTTATAATTGTGATTATAGAGCTCCCCTCCGTCTTCTTTGTTTCAAGGAGAATAATCCCAGCCTAACCAATCATTCCACGAAGCTCCATTTTCTCCAGTGTTGACAACATGTTCATTAACCTCTGCTGTCCCTGCAGCGTCCTTACATATTATTACGGCAGGCGGAGACATTTATGTGAAGAAACGGTTGGAATTTCAAGCACAGACAGGAATTGGAACTTGAAATCAGACAGCGACTGGAATCAGATTGGTCCACACAAGGACGAAATAGAGTAATGAATTCTCCGACAAATGAGAATCTAATCATATTTCATTGACATTCAATAACTTTACTGTAAACAAATTACCCCGTGTAATCGTCCACAGAGCTATTATTTCAGGGAAAAAAAAACTTATAGAAACTGGCGACATAAACACTTTGACAACAACAACATGTTCTTGAGACATGTTTTGATTATAAACTCAACTCATTGTTCTGTGAATGCTACATCGTTTGCAAGGCACAAATGAGACGTTAATATAACTCTATCCATTTGCCGAGATGGGTGTAACTTCAATAACACTTAAGGAACTGGACACCGTCCACCACAATGCAGTCACTTGAGTGTACCCTCTTCAACACCTGCAATATTCATTCCCTTCACCGCTAAGGCACAATTGCAGCAGAGTGCACCAACTATAAGATGCACTGGAGTAAGTCATTCGGGCATTTTTGACAAACTTCAAAGCTCAACAGCTGTACTGACTATAAGGACAAGGTTGGAAGATGCAATGAAACGCCACCATTTTCAACTTACCCTCCAAATCCCATAGCACCCTGAGTTGGAAATGAATCAGTGAGAAAATCATTGGTGAAACGGTCTTGATGGACAAAGTTGCATACTTCAGCCTTCCATCTTTAATCTTCCAATTTTAAGAAAAATGTTGATTTATGCCATGACCAGACTTGTGCTCATTCCTTTAGCTGTTCCCTAAACTGGTGGTTGCTAAAGTTCTGCTATCATCCACAGCCTGTGCTCAACAGCTCAACAACAGAAAATATCTGAAAATCCTCTCAATCAACTGACTCCCGTCAAGATTAGAGTGGTGTTGGAGAAGCACAGCAGGTCCGGCAGCATCTGAGGAGGAGGAAAAATGGACAAAGGTTTCAGGCAAAGGTTTCAGGAATGAGACTGGGAGCACATGGGATGGAGAGATAAATGGGAAGGGTGTGGGGCTGGGGAGAACGTAGCTGAGAGTGCTGGAAGTGGATGCAGGCGGGGGGTGAACATGATATGTCAGAGAAGAAGATGGAGTGGATAGGTGGGAATGAATATTCACAGGTAGGACAAGTCAGGCGGACGGTTGTCAGGTTGAAGGGTCCCGAGGCAGATGATGAGGCTTTCTTCCTCCAGGCATCGGGTTGTGAGGCAGTGGCGATACAGGAAGCCCAGGACCTGCATGTCCTCGGGAGAGTGGGAGGGGGTGTTGAAATGTTTAGTCAAGGGGCACTGGGGTTGATTCTTGCGGGTATCCTGGAGATATTCTCTGAAGTGTTGTGTGAGAACACATCACCTCTCTCCAACCTAGAGGAGACCGCATCGGGCGGAACGTATACAAGAAATGGCATGTGTGAAAGTGCAGGAGAAACTTTGATGGACGTGGAAGCCTCCATTCGAGCCTTGGACAGAGGTGAGGAGGTAGATGTGGGTGCAGGTTTTGTAATTCCTGCAGTGACAGGGAAATTTATATTTTCCTCCCTACCCCTATCCACTTTTCACAAAGACTCTTTCCTCCACGACTTCCTAGTCACGTCCACGCCCTCCAAAAACCCACCCTCCCCTCACGGCACCTTACCCTGCCACCACAGGAATTGCAAAACCTGCACCCACATCTTCCCTCTCACATCCTTCCAAGGCTCCAATGAGCCTTCCACATCCATCAATTGTCCGTGTGCACTTCCACACATGTCGTTTATTGCATCTGTTGCTCGCGATGTGGTCTCTTCTACATTGGGGCCAACAGACACATTCTCGGAGAGCGCTTCAGAGAACATTTCCAGGGAACCCGCAACATTCAACTCCAACATCCCATGACCAAAAACATCAATTACCACGTCCCCCGACTCTCCCAAGGACATGCAGTTCCTGGGTCGCCTCCACCGCCATTCCCTCACCACCAGACGCCAGATTTTCCACCTCGTGACCCTCAACCCCAGGGCATCAACGTGGTCTTCACCAGTTTCCTCATCTCTCCACGGTCACCTTATCCGAGTTCCAACTTTCTAACTTGCCACCATCCTACTGACCTGTCTCACTTGTCTATCTTCCTTTCCACCTATCCGCTCCACCCTCTTCCCCGTACTATCACCTTTCACCCCATCTCTATCCACCTCTTGCACTCTCAG